>NC_090228.1:910198-1207698 GCF_024489055.1 Chanodichthys erythropterus
GAGGAGAAGCAGACGCTTTGAGAGCCTCTGATGTCCACTTATGGTCAAACACAGGTTCAGGATCTGATTGTCCCGGTCAGGATCAGTGGTCAGGGTCAGCAGGTTCTGGTCTTCAGACCATGTTTAGACCGGCCCTGCTGCCATCTGCTTTCACTCAGGTCTCTGGTCAGGCGTTTAGACACATCAGAGACGAGCGGCAGGTTTGGGAACAGCTGGATGACGCTGTGGATCTATATTTAGCAGCGGAGAGCTCCGTTTGGTTCGCTTGCCTTCACTACTGAGGTTTCGCACAGCTGCTCGGATCTCCATAAAGTCAGAATGTTGTGAAACCTCAGTCAGAAGAAGTGACTGTAAAGTTAGATTATAAGATACGACATCTGATCGTAGTGATGTGGATACGGTGATGTGGATTCAGGCTACAGTCACGTCAGGTTTATTTATACAGTCGATCTCTTAGAGCAGCAATAGTTACAATATGAAACATGAAAACAGTTCGAATCACAGCTTCAGCTTTACTGTAAAGCGTCTGTCAGTGCGTTCGTGTTTCCACTCGCGTCTGACCTCGACTGGAAGAAATGAACCAGAGAAGATTTACACCTCAGAGAAGGCGGAGCCTCAGAGCCACACCCACCTGTTGCATCATCACCACGGACCAATGGGAGTTCAAAGGTGTTTAACCAGCCAGAGCGAGAGTTCGAACTTCCGAATAATGAAACACTTTCACCTCCAATCGATTCATCATGAGAAACTCAAGTCCCGTTTTCTTCTTATTAAATATCCTTTTTCCCTCACAACGGTTTGAACGGTAGAAACAACGGTTTGTAGATGTTTTGATTATTTATGTATGTATTTAAATATGTATGTATGACGTTATCTGTTAAACCCACGTGAGATGTGTTGCTGTCACTCGGCCAGGACGCTCTTGTAAAAGAGATTCTTAATCTCAATGTGCTTCTTTTCCTGGTAAAATAAAGGTTATAATAATAATAATAATAACAGCAGCTGTGCTTCAGTAACAGACTCTGATTGCTTGAGTCAGGAATCACTTCACAGTTCAGCATGTAAAGATCTCAGCATGTTGATGTTAATCTGACATGATTTCCAGCGGATGTTGTGCCGATACACACTAAATGCTTTGGACTCTTATTGTGACGTTGCCAATAATTATAAATATATGTGTGTGTATTTATAGCTGGAGTCCCTGCAGAGGCTCCGCCTCCAACTTCCTCCACCCACCAGCGCTGACCTCTGACCTCTGACCCTGACCGGGCTTGACTCACACACAGTTTAATGTGAAATCACCTCGTTTACAGGAAACCCAGAGCCAGCGCAACACAATACTGAGAACTTCAGTGGTTTTCAATCTTTAGATCCTCCTCGTGCGACGGACCCCATCCTAACATTTAAACAGCAGATATATACAGTATATATATATATTCATGTACAGTATAAAGACCCAATCCATACTGTGAAAAATGAATATTATAAATGTGTAAAATATTTAGTTTCTATTACATCACATCATTGCGTTTACTTACTGTAGTACTGTACTGCTAGATGTAAGTTAGATGTATTTTATTTATTTATTTCATTTATTTATTTGCTTTTGTCAAATTATTTTAATCAAATGTATTATTTTATTATTTATTTATTTAAATCAAATTTCATATATTTATTTTAATCAAATTAATTTATTTTTACACTGTTTTTTTAGTTTTTATTTACTTTAATAAAGTTTTATTATTTATTTATTCTGTTAATAAAATGTATTAATTTATTATTTACTTGTATTAAATTGTATTCATTTATTTTAAATGGTTTTATTTATTTACTTTTATGTAACTACATTTTTATTTTATTTTAATCAAAGGTATTTATTATTAATTTTTATTTATTTAAATAACATTTTGTTTTATTTTAATCAATCTACTTTATTAAATTATTATTTGTTCACTTAAATATTTTTTTATTTATTTTAATTCATTTTAATTTTAATCAAATGTATTTATTTAATTGATTTAGTTTGTTTATTATTTACTTATCTCTATTAATTTATAATAGAATTTTACATTTTTACATTTTTACACTGCTTTTCTTATTTTTATTTATTTAAATCAAGTTTCATTTGTTTATTTTTTTAATTTCTTTTAATAAAATGTATCACTTTATTATTTTTTTTAAATATTATTTATTTATCAAATGGATTCATTTATTTATCTTTATTTATTTAAATAAAAAATGTTATTTCAATTAAATCAATTTATTTTATTCTATTGTATTAATTTCTTATTTATTTTTTAAAAATATTTATTTTAATTAATCTTTTATGTTAATCAAATGTATTTATTTATTTAGTTAGTTTAATCTTATTTTTATTTATTAATTTTTTCATTTTTTACACTGCTTTTCTCTAAACTTTTCCACAGACGCTCTATCGCTCCCCTGCGGTCCCCGGAGCCCGTCTGATATAAATGTTCCTCCACAAGCGTCTGATGTGTCGGATAAACCAGCGAGAGCAGCTGACTTTGCTGAAGGGTTTGGTTTGAGACCCGCCGGACTCTATAACAGCAGAGGCATTTCCTCTGACTCACGGCCTCCGTTTAGGAGAACAAATATAGAAACATGTACTCCCATCATCTAAAACTCAACATTCACATGCATGTTCTGAACCGAAGACGTAAAGTTCACATTTATTCATGTTGCGGCACATTTCTCAATATAAGAGCCACGGAGTCACTGACCGGAGCCTCTTCCGGTTTATTCCCTGGTCAGTTCACGTCACTCACAGAGACTTCTATATTCAGACCATCTCGTCCATACAATGTACTTACGCAACAGTGAGATCGGCCTGCGATATCTCCACCCGCGCCCAAACACACCATTACGGCTAATTCATGAGTTCAGAGGATTATGGGATTGTGTTTACTGGCTGCATTAGTGTAAAACACAGCAGCGGTACGAGCAGATCTGTAGTTTTCCATCACAGAAACTCTGAGTGACTGAATCAACACATGAAGAATGTTCAGAAACCAGAGCGAATCTGGCATAATCGCATTTAAATATTTGCAAAATGATGAAATGCACTGAGTGTCTGCTCTTAAACAAGTCATCATGCAGTACATATTTAATATAAACCACAAGGAAAACATGAGCGAAGTGAAGGAGAATGTGCATCACCGCTCTCTATGATCACAAGCACAAAAACTGGAAACAGAATGAATCTACAATAAAACGGTAGCATTTTACAATAAGGTTGGCTAATAACAACAATAGAGATGCACCGATATATCGGCCAATAATCGGTATCAGCCGATAAAAGCAAATTTTCACACTATTGGCTGATAGTTTAAAAACAGCTGATAGTCAGGGCCGATATCTCCTGTCAATCAAAAGAAGGCAGGAAAATGCACTACAACTGTGATTTATGTAAAGAAACCAGTTTGATGTTCAATATTAATAGTAATTATATGAATTAATAACATTCAGAAAGTTGAGAAATATTCATTTAATCTTCAGAATTTAGTTAATGCATGTTAATATTAGAGAATAAAGTTTTTATTTGCATTTCTTTCAAAATATAATAATTAAAATATAATGATTAATTATTAATTATAATGAAACTATCATTCATTTAAAAGAAGGTATAAA
Organism: Chanodichthys erythropterus; assembly: GCF_024489055.1. NCBI lineage: Eukaryota > Metazoa > Chordata > Actinopteri > Cypriniformes > Xenocyprididae > Chanodichthys > Chanodichthys erythropterus. Next base: position 913,847 of record NC_090228.1, read on the forward strand.
AGGCAGAACTCCCAAACTATCGGTATCGGCTATCGTATCGGTGGAGAAATTTAGTATCGGTGCATCTCTAAAAAATACATATTAATAGTTAATATATATGAAGGATACACAATATATCGGCCACCATATCGGTATCGGCTGATATATGTCCATTTTTAAAGTTATCGGTATCGGCAGCTATCGCTCTGAATAATCGGCTATCGGTATCGGTGGAGAAATGTAGTATCGGTGCATCTCTAAACAACAAGCAGTATTAATTAATGTTAGTTAATAAAAAACAACTGTGCATTGTTATAGTTCATGTTACAATATAACAATAACTAAGATTAATAAAGCATTTTTCATTGTTAGTTCATGTTAACGTACAGGTACAACGGGGGAAAAGGCCCTTTGATTTTATTTTCCTCTAAACCACTAGATGGCACAAACACTTGCCGCAGCACTTTCCTAAATATCCGCTTTTCAAAATGCACGTGCAAATTTGTCTGATCCTTGATGCGATCGTGGACAGAAACGCAAAGTTGTTTCTGAGGTAGTTTGATCTAATATTTGAGGTTTTTTTTAAATGTTGATTTAAGTAGCAAATGAGAATCCATTAAATTAATGTTTGTATTTTCAGACAAATTTTTCATATTTCGACGTATTTTCAGTCTTCTTACTGATTTTCAGTTTCGTTCAAGGTAATTCAAGCAACTGTTTTTCAATAACGGGTGAATATGTAAAAGTATGGTATTTGAGGTAAAAAGCACAATAATTAACATGATAATGAACAGCTGACTGGTTAGATTCACATAGCAAATATCATATATCAAACTGGGTATCCATCTTTAGAGATAATACCTATATTTATAATGAAACTCATATTTTAAAATATATTAATCATATTATAATAAAATATCATTTATTGTTACTACTGTAAATCTATATTAAATAGGCTACTATGGGATCTCCTTCAATGCTTTCAGAATCTTTACTTTTTAAAATCTGTATTTTTAAAATCTATTTTTATATTTTATATTTTAATGACAGTATATTTACTGAACTTCTTTTATTCATCAAAATAAACAGAAAATAGTATTAACCTAGTCATTATTAAAAACATTTTAAAAATTATTTTATCTAAAGTATTTGTGTGCCTTTTACCCCATCACCACCTCATACATTTATAAGATTTTTAAACAAAATTATGATTTTTTTTTAACACAAAATATGTTGTTCAATACAAACATATATTTTTCCTGCAATCATATTGAGAGTAGAGTGTGTCTTTAGCACCGTTGTACCGTACTGTTGACTAACGTAAACAAATGGAAAAGTGTTTCCAATACAATTAATTGATGTTTGGTTACTACAGATACTTGCATTTGACTTTATTATTCATATTTTCCATGCTTTCTAGAATAATAAAGATGCATTGTGAGTCACTGAGGTTTTTTTGGGAAGGTTTCACCCTAAAGCCACAGAATCACAACATGTCTGTTCCTTTCCACAAAGACTCGATTTTCCGCCTCAATCTGCAGCCTCATAGTGGAAATAAGTGTCTCAAAACAGAGGCAAAAAAAAAAAAAAATCTTTATGAAGTCACTTCCATTACGTCATGCGCCTGTTATGTTAAACGGCGCGCGCTGTGATTGGTCGAGGGCTGCAGCGCTCGCGCGTGACGTCCCCGCTGGCGCACTATATGTACTTCGAGCCTGAAGAGCTTGACAGCAGTGTGCACGCGAGGCGCGTTCTAGTCTAACAGCACAGGAGCTTTAACAGCCGCATTACACTTCAGAATGAAGCCTTGTTTGGTGCTCGTGTTCCTGCTGCTCTCTCTGCTCTGTCTGATGTACCAGGCGTCGGACGCGTGTTCATGCGTGATGTCTCATCCACAGGACGCGTACTGCAACTCCGACATCGGTAAGAAACCATGAGTGTGTGTGTGTGTGTGCGTGGGGGGGGGGGGGGGGGGGGGTTAAAGTACGAGAGCAGAGCGAGTTATTCATAATACAGTACACTATGCATATTATGTAACAGACCATATTTACTCCACATCAGCGCGCGCAGATGTTCTTCACCCGAGCGCGTCTGTTTTCCTGAAGCATTTGATAGCGTTGCGTTATAGCGGCGCGTTATCATATAGAAACGATTATCGTTAAAGCTCAAGTGCGTCATTGCGCGTTTAAGCGCAAACACGACAAGCGTAAAGTTTTCGCGGTATCCATGGCAACAAACGCCTGGCAGCGCGAGCGCGAGAACGCTGGACGGAGATGTTGTTTTTTCCACACTTTTCCTCATATTTGATAAATCACCGCAGATGCTTCAGCAGGACAGTGATTCCTAAAATATACAGTTATGAGCATGTTTGGGGTTTTCTAAAGCAGTGATGTTAAACACCAAACTCAGTATCAACAGGCGGCAGCTGCAGCACTGCATTCCAGTCTTTACAATGTTTTTCTGTGGGAGGAAACGTGAAACTTTGTTTGTTGAGTTCATGTTCTGCATCATATACTGAGTTTGGTCTTCTTACATCACTGCATCGGTCCATCTCAAGTGTTTCTGAATTTCAGAACATCTGGGATGTTTTAAAGGTCTTGAAGGGTTTCACTCCTCGTTTTTCAGAAGGGTTAAATGAAGATGATGGAGAAGAAGAGTTCAGGACCAGCGCAGTCATACATCTGAATCACTGCAGCACATCTGCTCTGGAAAATGATAGAATCCAGCAGAAAACATCAACCTGAGCTCAGAGCTCCTCAAACTGCGTCTGTCAGTCCATTCGCTGATTTTAAAAGACTTTTATTAAAAAATTCACACCAAGAACAGAAACTATAGCGATAACTATAATGATAACTATATTCACATCTGCACCAACGCAATATCATTCTTTTTATTATAAACGCAGCAGTTTTGTCGTCTGTCTCTTTAAATGCTCAAGCTCTTTAAAGCAGGATGGATTCTGATTGGCTGTCAGTGTTTTTATCGTTCATCAGCTGGAAAAAAAAAAATCGCTCTGAAAGTGATTCTAACGATATTGTTCTTCTGTGTCATTATCGTTATAGTTGTGGTGTGGACTTCGCTCTTCTTATAGAGTTAAAGCTCGTTTACACCAAGAACGATAACTATAACGATGTCTGTAACGATAACTATAACGATAACTATAACAATAATGATAACTATAATGATATATCTATAACAATATTCTCTTAGAATATCTATTAGTTCTCTTAGAATGAGTTAAGGCTTGTTCACACTAAGAACAATATCTATAACGCCATCTATAACGATAACTATAATAATAACTATATTAGCGTCCACACCAGCGGACAATATTGTTCTGTTTATGAAAAAAGCACGCTGCAGTTTTGTCGTCTGTCTCTTTAAATGCTCGAGCTCTCTAAAGCAGGATGGATTCTGATTGGCTGTCCGTGTTTTTATCATTCATCAGCTGGAAAAAAAAAATCGCTCTGAAAGTGATTCTAACGATATTGTTCCTCTGTGTCGTAATCGTTATAGTTGTGGTGTGGACTTCACTATTCTCATAGAGTTAAGGCTTGTTTACACCAATAACGATAACTATAACAATGTCTGTAACGATAACTATAACGATAACTATAACAATATCTATAATGTTAACTATAACGATAACTATGATGATATCTATAACGATAACTATAAAGATATCTATAGCAATATCTAAAATGATATCTATACCGATAACTATAACGATGTCTGTAATGATAACTATAACAGTAATTATAACGATAACTATAACGATATCTACAACAATAACTATAACGATGTCTGTAATGATATATATAACAATAACTATAACAATGTATATAATGATATATATAACAATAACGGTAATTATAACTATAACGATATCTATAATGTTAACTATAAAGATAACTATAACAATATCAATAAAGATAATTATAATTACATCTATAACAATATCTATAACCATAACTATAACGATGTCTATAATGATAACTATGACGGTAATTATAACAATAACTATAACGATATCTATAAAGTTAACTATAACGATAACTATAAAGATATCTATAATGATAACTAATAACGTTAACTATATTAGCATCCACACCAGCGGATGATATCGTTCTGTTCATTATAAGCGCTGCAGTTTTATCGTCTGTCGCTTTAAATGCTCTTTAAAGCAGGATGGATTCTGATTGGCTGTCAGTGTTTTTAGTCGCTCTGAAAATGATTCCAACCATACTGATTTTGCTCAGATTTGGGGTTCTGAAAACATTATAATGGGCTTTACTTTCTTAAAACACTTTCTGGTCAAAGAATGTAACGACTCCTTCATCCTTCCCCGCTGACATCATCAATCCCCTTTCAAATATTTTATCTCACTATTTCAGCGTTTCATGTTGACTTTAGCGTGTCACGCTAGATTTAACGCCTCTCACTTTGGGTTTCCTCGTCTGCGCTCTGATGGGGAATCGTGGGTCGGACACCCACAAAATCCCGTTTCGAGATCCCGCTCATGAGCCGAGTGTGGAAATGGGAGCCGGACTGTCTGGTTAAGAGGCCACGTATGACTTGCATACTGATGATGTGTTTGTGGATAAACTAGATATTGAGATGTCCCATAAAATGTGACTTTGGCTTTGTGCTGGTATTCATGCAGTATGAAAGGCAAAGACTGCAGCTATTGTGAGCGTGTCTGAATCGGTGGCCGGACGCCAGGCGTGCAGATTTCCTCCAGTACTACAGAATGCAGAAGGCTTTGCTTTCTGCTGCCATGTATAACATATTTCCAGGGGCATCAGATGGAGCGATGGCTTCTGGGTAACAAAGAGCCGTAGAGAGCGGAGCATTTTAAACCTATATGAGGCGAGATACTCCGCTCATATGCTTCTACATTATGCACAATTAATAATGCACCCAAATCAGCGAATGAAACGCAGAAATTAAAGTTTTCATTTAGCTGAAAATAAGTTGAGACTTATTTAAACAAAACTGCACATTAGGAAGTTTTTATACTTTTTAATGATATAATTACATTTCAAAAACTGAAACCGAAAATAATGTTTATTTAATTATCAATCAATTCTTCAAATTCAAACTGAACATGCACATAAGGCAGTTTTTTCCACTTCAAAATTTCACATTTAATCCAAAGTGTTACTTGCCGTAATTGTTTGTGAAATTTACTGGCAATTTCTGAGTGAAAATTGTTTCTACACCAATTTTTTGTAAATAATGAAGACAGTAAAAATTAAGTAAAAATGTAATGAATATTTAATATAGTGTATATGTTTATTAGAAACAGTTATTTTTTCAACCTAAGAAACAAATTTTAGACAAAACTTTTTTCGAAATATTACGGTATATGAATATGTAATTTAGTGTATGTTTATTAGAATCGCAGTTATTTTTTCAGCCTAAGAAACTAATAAACTTTTTTCTGAAATATTTTCAGTTGACGAACATTCGGTGCATCACTATGGAAAATTATTGTTGCTTTGTGACTATAACAATAACTATAACGATATCTAAAACTGAAACCAAAAATAATGTTTATTTCGTTATCAATTAATTCATCAAATTTATTTAATAATCAACAAACTAAGTTGTATCCAAACATTAAATTGCACATAAGGCAGTTTTTCTACTTCAAAATTTCACATTTTTAATAAGAGTGAAAATTGTTTCTACACCAAATTTTTGTATGTTAAATAATGAATAACTCAGTAAAAATTAAGTAAAAATGTAATGAATATTTAATATAGTGTATATGTTTATTAGAAACAGTTATTTTTTCAACCTAAGAAACTAATTTTAGACAAAATTTTTTTCGAAATATTACGGTATATTTTCATTTGCTGAATATTTGGTGCATCACTATGCACAATTATTAATGCTTTGTGACCATAACAATAACTATAACAATGTCTATAACAATATCTATCACGATAACTATAACAATATCTATAACAATATCTATAACGATAACTATAACGATATCTATAACGATAACTATAACGATATCTATAACTATAACGATAACTATAACAATATCTATAACGATAACTATAACGATATCTATAACTATAACGATAACTATAACAATATAATATAATAATATAATATAATAACTATAATTATATCTATAACAATATCTAGCTTATAACAATAATTATATTAGCGTCCACACCAGTAGACGATATCGTTCTGTTTATTAAAACCGCACTGCAGTTGTGTCGTTTTGTTTCGAAAACTGAAACCAAAAATAATGTTTGTTTAGTGAAAATTGTTTCTACACTAATGTTTTGTACATTAAATAATGATGACATCAGTAAAAATTAAGTAAAAATATAATGAATATGTAATGTAATGTATATGTTTATTAGAATCAGTTATTTTTTCAACCTAACTAAGAAACTAATTTCAGACAAAACTTTTTTCGAAATATTTTGGTATATTTTCGGTGCATCACTATGCACAATTGTTAATGCTTTGTGACTATAACAATAACTATAACAATGTCTATAACAATATCTATAACGATAACTATAACGATAACTATAACGATATCTATAACAATATCTATAATGATAACTATAACGATATCTGTAACTATAACGATAACTATAACAATATCTATAACAATATCTATAATGATAACTATAACGATATCTGTAACTATAACGATAACTATAACAATAACTATAATTATATCTATAACAATATCTATAACGATAACTATAATGATATCTATAACTATAACGATAACTATAATTATATCTATAACAATATCTAGCTTATAACACCAGTGGACAATATCGTTCTGTTTATTAAAACCACGCTGCAGTTGTGTCATTACGCTTTGAAAACCGAAACCAAAAATAATGTTTATTTAGTGAAAATTGTTTCTACACTAATTTTCTGTACGTTAAATAATGATGACATCAGTAAAAATTAAGCAAAAATAAAATGAATATGTAATATAATAATATGTTTATTAGAATCATAGTTATTTTTTCTAAGAAACTAATTTCAGATAAAACTTTTTTTTTTAATATATTTTCAGTTGCCGAACATTCGGTGCATCACTATGCACAATTATTGCTGCTTTGTAATTAAGGATCAGTCCTTCAGAAGGCAGTTTAGAGCCGTTCCTGTCGGTCTCGTTTCTTTCTTTTGACTTCAAAGCGCCGGGCGGATGGATGATGGTGACTCATGTGTTTAAGTACCTCGCGCTCTGTAATCAACTCACGGGAGATGAATCACAAATGTGCAAATGTGCTCCTTAAATCATGAAATCACAGAACAGAGGAGGCAGAGACGGAGCAACTCGCACAAACTGTGAAAAACCATCAGCGGCTTCAGCGCCAGACCCACATTCCACATCTACACACATTAAACATGCCTTTCCCGCTCCATTATAGCAATTTTCTGCCAATATGGCCTCTGCACAGCTCCAGAATGAGTTTAGCAGTGCCGATCTCGCATGTAGCCTCAGTTGGCAGGGCTTTTGAAGGCAATTGAAACGCTCTATTCACTCTGGAGCGCCGCGCTAAAGGCCTTTCAAGCTCCAGATTAGTGTTTTGCCCTACACTTTGGCCCCTGGAGTTTAATATCCCGCCAACGGAGGTCTGGTTCCCATCTGACGTGGCGATGGGGTGAGATGCTCTGGACGCAGTTAAACATCACAGAAACTGATGCATAAATGGAAAATAATTTATGAATTTGGCCGATGCTTTTATCCAAAGCCACTTATATCACATTCACATTTGATCAGTTCTTGGGAATCGACCCATGACCTTGGCATTGCTAGTGGCGGGATCTACTGTTTGATATATAGTGTACATGAACTACAGCAAAAAAATGTTCATTGATGACTTTTTTTTTCCACGACTAAGACTATTTTTGGGATGTTGCATAAAAAGCGCTGGATGAAAATGCGCATAAAAACATACGTGCTCAACTGAGATAACATAAACTACGACAGAAACACATTTACTGAATAAATCTAAACTCACATGACTTTGCTTCAGCAGAGGCTGTGATTGGATAACTGCACTAACCAGTGGACCAATCACATCGCAGCATCTCAAATGTTGGTTTGGTGGTTCTGAAATGCCAGAATGATTTGGTTTAATTCCTCCAGAAGCGTCTCACGCGATTGTGTTCCCAAACACCAGCATCCGAACGCAAGATCACATGACAGCGTTCATTGTGTTTCGTCTGACGCTCTGAGACAGACTCATTTATGATAGTGAAAGTGCAATAATTCTGATAAAAAGTTAATCAATGATTTTGAGCAAAAGTTTAACCATTTTGCAGCATGACTAAAGTAGTTTTTATTGACTTTTAATCAAGTAGAAAACAGGATATGTTGACTAAATATGGTCCAATATTGAGTTTCCCAGCGACTCCTGATCTGGTTCGGCTCGTCGGCGTGAATCACTCTCTGCAGAGGAGGATTTCTGCGCGTTAACCCATTTACCTCTCTGAGCGAACGGCCACCTACTTTCCCGAATGTAAGTCAGAGTGGTGCGCGGCTCATGAATATGCATGACTCACAGCGGGCGCGCGGCTCTGGGCTTTCATGTATGATTCAGAGGGCTTATGGAGGGGCTGACGCTCTTAAATATAGCCGCGAGGATCGACGCCCGCGGGCCAGACGGAGGGGTGGACAGGTGGACATCATAGCGAGTTTGGAATTGGGTTACATAAACATTCGCAGGCGCTCAGGGAGGCCGAGGAGTCACGGGAGAGTTCCAGAAAACTGGCACAGCGGCTCACAGCCAATCAGAGCGCGGCTCTGGAGTTCAATGGCATGACCTCTGAACCCTGAGCGTTGACGAAAGGGTCAAACCTATTAGAGAACATGAAGTTTCTGATTAAATGCTTCTGTTCCTCTGGGACGTCAATCAAACACTTGAATATGGACGTCACAGTTTTGCCCTTAAAATCTCACATTAGTTAACTAAAACTGAGCAATACGTTCATTTGTTGCAGTATTTAACGTTAGTTAATGAAGAAGATCATATTCGCTCAGGTGCATTAAATAATATCTATAGAACTTTGAACGAACGTTCTATTAACGTTACTGGAGGAACGTTTGTTGCCAGAACGTTCCCTGTGAGCTGATAATGGCGGCAGGAATGAACTTTTCCTTTGTTTTTTTTTCACCGGTCTGAGGAATGTGAGCCTCAAAGAATTCCGGGAAGGAAATTCCAAGAGATAACAAGCATTCCAGCGTCGGTCCCTCTTGGAGCAGGTGACCCGCAGACGGGCGCAGGAACCGCCATTGACCGCTGTAAATGAGGCGTCCCGCGTGTGACATGAGTGAGGGTCTGCGGGACGCGTGTCAGGTTACCGGCGGGAGACTTGTGTGCGTTTGCAGGGGATTATGGGAGAGAGGCCGCCCGTATTGACATGGCCTCATTCTGCGGTCTCTGAGGAAGCAGTCTAGTTCAGCGCCACACACTTCACACACTCTCTAAACAGGAAATCTGTCACACATTTAAAGTGGGGATATCTGAGGAAATAACCTGCTGTTTTCTATCTATATATATATATGAATGTGTGTGTGTGTGTGTGTGTGTGTGTGTGTGATATTTAATATCTTATATAAAATATATTATATATACGTTTATTATATCAATATTTATATATTTAAGTCCAGAAAAAATGTTCAAAAATATTTTAAAAAATATATAAAATTAAAAAATATATTTTTAAACAATCATATATATGTATATATAGATAGATATTTGATAAATAATATAAAATAAATTATATGTACTTTTATTATATAATATTTATGTATTTATATTCAGAAAAATACAGTTAAAATATATGAAAAAATATTTAAAAAATCTTTTAAAAACAATCATACATATGTATGTAAATGTGTGTATATATATATATATGTTTAAATTCAGAAAAATACAATTAAAATATATAATACAAAATTAATATAAATTATATTAAAAAATGTATATATTAAAAAGAGGGAATATTTAAAAAAAAAAACATTTTATTTTATTATTTTATTTTATTTTATTTTATGAAATGAAATGAAATGAATTGAATGTCTTTTGTGGTTATCAGTCAATGCCAGTACAGCCACAGTGGATCATGTTGATCATGTGATACTCCATCTTGTCGCTCGTCTTCCTCAGACAGGCTGAAATACTGCATCATAATGTGATCGAAGTGTTTTTAAGCATAAAGCAACATAAATCTGACCATCTTAGATGTTTTTTCCCCACTTGTCTCAATGCATTCTGGGATTGTTTTATCTGTGTACATGTAATAGAGCACCAGACTTCTAAAACGGCCACATGCTCCCATGATGCTTCAGTGTTGTCTGTGGTTGGGTCTGATCGTGACTCTGTGTGTGTTTGCAGTGATCAGGGCAAAAGTGGTGGGCAAGAAACTCCTGGACGACCGTCCGTTCGGAACCATGCGCTACACCGTCAAACAGATGAAGGTGAGCTGATGAAACACATGATCACAGCAGCAGTGAAGGTCGAATCTCTGCCCTAGACTAAACACAGGCCCGTGCCAAACCACAAAGACAAAACATGGCAGATGTTTGTCATGTGAACTACAGCGTGTTTATTCTCAGACTTCCTGTATGTCACACGGGGCCGAATCAAAACAAAGGTTTATTTAGACGTGAAATAAAGCGAACACTAGCTAACAGACAGATTGCTGCACACGGCGTTTGTTGATGTGTTCGTCTCGTTTGTCTGCTCTAGATGTACAAGGGCTTCGACAAGATCCAGCATGTGCAGTACATCTACACACACAACTCCGAGAGCATGTGCGGCGTCAAGTTCGACATCAACAAATACCAGTACCTGATCACAGGTGAGACGCCATCATCATCATCATCAGATGACTGACAGCAGTGCATCATGGGAGAAACCGAACAGCTCATCTTCATTATGATTACTTTCATATTTAAGAGCCGTACAGAAGATTCACGGCCATTAATATTTGACTAATTGGGTTTTTTAATGACAGCTAATTAAATAGATAGATATAAAATTGATTAATTTAAAATATACACAGTATTTGCTTAAATATAAAAGATACAACTAAAAGAAGTGTATGTTATATAAATATAATATTGTATATCACTATATATAATTTGTATATACATTTATAATAAAAATTAAATATATATATATATAAATATATTATATACATTTATAAATATATAAATTAAATATACACACTCACATATGTATAAGTTTAGATATTTAAAATAACAATATAATATTTTTGTATATAAATTTATAATAAAATTAACGTATTATTTTAATATATAATATTATAAAGTTTAAATATTTAAATGAAACATTTAATATATTATGTATGTAACTATATAATAAAATATATATTATTAAATATTTTATATACATAAAAAAATAGATCAAGTATTATTTTAATATATATTATTACAAGTTTATAAATATATAAATTATACACACATATTTAATAAATTATGTATATAACTATATAATAAAATATTATATATTATATAATTGAATATTTTATATAAATTTATGATAAAAATTAGATCAAGTATTATTTTAATATATAATATTATAAAGTTTAAATATTTAAATGAAACATTTAATATATTATGTATGTAACTATATAATAATATATATTATTAAATATTTTATATAAATAAAAAAATAGATCAAGTATTATTTTAATATATATTATTACAAGTTTATAAATATATAAATTAAACACACATATTTAATAAATTATGTATATAACTATATAATAAAATATTTATATAATTAAATATTTTATATAAATTTATGATAAAAATTAGATCAAGTATTATTTTAATATATATTATTACAAGTTTATAAATATATAAATTAAACATATACATATATATACATTTAATATTTTATAAATATATTTATATATAGAAAATACAGTTAAAATATGTGAAACCTTTAATATTTAAAAAAGATAATATTAAAAAGGGAATTTTTTAAATAATCACACATTGCAATTTAATTTTTTTTATTTTAACAATATATTATATTGAATGACATTAAATTCTTCTGCCCTGAATGCCGTGTGTGTTTATGATCAGCTGAGGCTCTTGATAGCGTCTCTCTCTAGCGTTACTGAGATCGAACAGAGCATGTGACGCACAGCTGTTCTGCTGCAGGTGATAATAAGACACAAACAGGCTAATATAACCGGCTAACTGGTTCATCTAACCCGAGAGAGAGGATATTTATGAAGGAACACTAGGACTGAGATTCACCTCTGTGTGTGTGTGTGTGCAGGTCGTGTTCATGACGGGAAGGTTTACACCGGCCTGTGTAACTTCAACGAGCGCTGGGAACGCCTGTCTCTGGCTCAGAAGAAGGGCATCAACCACCGCTATCAGCTGGGCTGCAACTGCAGGGTGAGTGTCACGCTGTTCCCATCCATCACATAAAGATCCAGATGTTTGGCACCAGGATTAAACCACTGGTTCAGAAGCCAGACTTGAAGGGTTTGGACTCAGATCTGAGACACAGAACCACTGGAGCGCAGGTTATCGCTGGATCTGAGCGGCGCTTTATATCGCTACACACATGCAGATGTTCGCTGAGCAATCAAAATCTAAAGTCTTCCTTAAATAACACTGACACTTGAAGAACATTCATGCATATTTTTGGCCACAAATACCAAGTGCATCTCCATAAAGACTTTACGACGACAGACGCTCTGGCGGATAAAAGAGGATTCGGTTCTGAATGACCCGCATTCATTAAACACCTGGAAACATAAAGCTCCGCAGACGCCTTTCAATCCGTCTGGTTTCATTCACACACGTTTCAAAAGCAAACACAAGCGCTGAAATGAAGGCAGGAGCTGCTGGGTTTTTAAAATGAACAGACCTGCTCAAATAAAATGAATACCGCATGGCTGGGAAGGGTGGCGTCTAACATCCTAATCCATAAAATAACCGTAAAACAAGATGATTTAAAGACATTTAAAGTTGTATAAAGTTTCAACTCAACCAGGCCCCGCCCCTTTATTCTGCATATGAATGATTTAAATAAGGAATATTGTGAAGAAAACTCAAGATGGAGGTGGTTCAGAAAGACAGATGAAGCCTCTTTGAGTTCACTGTGAAGCAAACACACTTTCCTCTGTTTGCAGATTAAGCCGTGTCACTACCTGCCCTGCTTCGTGACCTCCAAACACGAGTGCCTGTGGACGGACATGCTGTCCCACTTCGGCTACCCCGGGTATCAGTCCCGCAACTACGCCTGCATCCAGCAGAAGGAGGGCTACTGCAGCTGGTACCGAGGGATGACCACCCGCGACAAAGTGACCATCAACACCACCGACCCCTGAACCCGCCCTAACAACAATAACTAACTGCCCCACCTGATCTTCCTCTGTGTAATTAGACAGAACCGCATCGGATCAGGTGTGTTCAGCAACGGGTCACGTGAGGCCTGGAGCAGTTACCCAGCTAACACAAACATGTTCTGAGAACGTTTCGCTAACGTTCCCTATTCGGAATGTTCTCTGAACGTCCATGTGAACGTTGAGGGAACATTCCGTCGTTTTATTCTTCAAACATTATGGGAACGTTACGTTTGAATGTTCTCTGAACGTTCTGTAGAAACATTTAAAAAACATACAACTCAAACGTTTCAGGAAAAAAGATGTTTTTGTGCTTACATTATTAAAGTCCAGATCAATTTGAACGCACACACTGGAGGAACGTTTGTTCATAACGTTCTGAGAACGTTCCCTGTTAGCTGGGTAACCCCAAACGAAACGAACTGATCCTCATTAACACGACCCACTGAGATATGAAGTAATTTATGAATGCAATAATACTGCTCTTTTATAGTGATGTATTGCTTTTAAACATGATTTAAATGATATAAATTGTATATGTACGCAGATAAACGTCATGTGCCAGATTTATACTGTTCGGTATCTATTTATGATGCTCACTCTGGACTGTGCTGAAACGTTGGGTTTTGGTCATTTAGATGTGGTCGTTCCAGCACCAGCGCAGAGCGACGCCTGAGCGATCCGTGCGTTTGATTCTTTCCTTCTTGCTGTTTATGATATAAGCTATGAAATTGTGACTAGTATTTTTTTATTACTTTAAAACAAAGATTATAATCAGTAGATAAATATTCTTCATATCAATGTGTTTTCTACATCTAGACCGCGCTGATGAGAGAAATCTAATGCTTCATCAATCCATTCTGAGAGAACCGAATATGAATCAAACAATAATCATGCATAAATGTTGAAGTAATTCAGATCAGAACAGCTAGAATAATCGTTTTTATCACTAAACTCAAGTTATTTCATCAGATATTCTGCTCCATTCCTCCGTTGGAGGCTGAGATCAGACGGAAAAGCATCGGAACACTAGTTAAGTTCTGGTTTAAGCATCTGAACACTAGTTAACTTCTGGTTTAAGCGTCTGAACACTAGTTAACTACTGTTTAGGCATCTGAACACTAGTTAAGTTCTGGTTTAAGCATCTGAACACTAGTTAACTACTGTTTAGGCATCTGAACACTAGTTAACTTCTGGTTTAAGCGTCTGAACACTAGTTAAGTTCTGGTTTAAGCATCTGAACACTAGTTAACTACTGTTTAGGCGTCTAAACACTAGTTAACTTCTGGTTTAAGCATCTGAACACTAGTTAAGTTCTGGTTTAAGCATCTGAACACTAGTTAACTTCTGGTTTAAGCATCTGAACACTAGTTAAGTTCTGGTTTAAGCATCTGAACACTAGTTAACTACTGTTTAGGCATCTGAACACTAGTTAACTTCTGGTTTAAGCGTCTGAACACTAGTTAACTACTGTTTAGGCATCTGAACACTAGTTAACTTCTGGTTTAAGCGTCTGAACACTAGTTAAGTTCTGGTTTAAGCATCTGAACACTAGTTAACTACTGTTTAGGCGTCTAAACACTAGTTAACTTCTGGTTTAAGCATCTGAACACTAGTTAAGTTCTGGTTTAAGCATCTGAACACTAGTTAACTTCTGGTTTAAGCATCTGAACACTAGTTAAGTTCTGGTTTAAGCATCTGAACACTAGTTAACTACTGTTTAGGCATCTGAACACTAGTTAACTTCTGGTTTAAGCGTCTGAACACTAGTTAAGTTCTGGTTTAAGCATCTGAACACTAGTTAACTTCTGGTTTAAGCGTCTGAACACTAGTTAACTACTGGTTTAAGTGTCTGAACACTAGTTAAGTTCTGATTTAGGTGTCTGAACACTAGTTAACTTCTGGTTTAGGCGTCTGAACACTAGTTAACTACTGGTTTAGGTGTCTGAACACTAGTTCAGTTCTGGTTTAAGTGTCTGAACACTAGTTAACTACTGGTTTAGGCGTCTGAACACTAGTTAAGTTCTGGTTTAAGTGTCTGAACACTAGTTAACTACTGGTTTAGGCGTCTGAACACTAGTTCAGTTCTGGTTTAAGTGTCTGAACACTAGTTAACTACTGGTTTAGGCGTCTGAACACTAGTTAAGTTCTGGTTCAGAGTAAAAACATTCTGTCTCAGCCTCCAACTCAAGTTTTTATAACAGTATTTTGTCTGCGTAACACAAACATTCTGCTCAGATCAGACCTGTTTTACTCTCATTGAAGAGGCTGAAAGCTTGTGTGTGTATATGTGTGTGTGTGTGTGTGTGTGTGTGTAAAAGAGAGAGATGACCATTTTTCAAATAGCAGCTTTTCAAGAATGTTTTGATTTTTAATTTCTCTGTTTTATATTTTTATAATAAAGATTGTGAAAATGGCTCTGTGACTATCTCGTCATTATTATTCTCGGAGGACTAGTTAAAGCAGTGACTCACCATCTGTGTGTGGTTAGGGAAGAAGGTTTGCTCATTGAGCGGGAACTTCTCTGGACCCAGAGTGTGGTAGAGCTTGATCATGTGAGAGAACTGCAGAATGAAGACACAAAAACACAAGTTCCTGAGCCATTCGTTATCATCTTCCATCAAAACTCACTCCAGCTCTAAAATAACTTTGGTTACATTAACTTGAAGCCTATAAAGTATTTAAGATTTTACAGTAAGTTTCCATTAGTTAACGCTCGGGAAGCATATTGATAATGTATGGTCTGTATAATCAATAATTATACAGAAATGTTTTGATTAATATTTAATGTAATATAAATATAAATTGAGAACGTTTAACACATTGGAGTATCAAAGAAGCGCTGTACGCACCACCCAGGGTTTGCTGCAGAAGTTATAGATGGAGAAGAGCGAGTTCACGCTGGGAACGGCGCCGTAGTGCAGGCCGATCACGAGGTTCCTGAAGTCCTCGCCCGGGGTCATGCTGTAGGCGTGCTGGCGGACCAGCACAAAATCTGGCTTGAACGATCTGGAGAGAGAAAAACAAAAACGGACGCACAGAATCATTAAAAACCAGTAGAAATGAGGATCGCTGGAGCACGTCTGCTCATAGAGGTCATTATTACTTGTGCTGATCAAACTAATCTGGCGTTCCAGGTCAGAAGGTTTCTTTTTGGTAGGCCTCACTGATCTGAGCCTCAGTTTTAGAGTGAACAAATGATCAGAACGTTTTGGGAAGTTGTTCTTCCAAAGTCAGTGAGTTTTAGTCCAATGCATTAACATTAACTAACATTTTCAGGGAAAAAGAAAGAATGAAAGAGCAGAACATCTCCAGAAACAGGAAGAGCAGATGATCATTAGAGACTGAACAGAAGCTCTTGGAGGAACGCAGAAGAATGTGCAGCACATGATCCGCAGCAGCTGCACCATCATATCTGTCACTGCGCTAACATGTGCTGAGAAACACACCGATAAACGCACAAAAACTCATTATGCACATTCACTATCGTCATCCTGGACGGATGTGACATCAACACGTTTACTCCAGTCGCTGAAATAGTGTTTAAGGTTTATTTTGTTGTTTTTGCCTTTATTATGATAGGACAGTGATTAGACAGGAAGCGAAGTGGGAGAGAGAGAGGGGGGCGGGATCGAGATAGAACCACAAGCCGGGTCGCCCGTATTGCGTTGGCGCTACATGTTGGTGCGCTGCCCATGAGGTCGTCTCGACTGATATTTTCACCTGTTCTAATATAAACAAGATGAAAACAAGTGAATAATCTGCCAGTGCAGAAAGACAAAACACTGATATTAAACACACAATCTATGAAAACAAGTCTTGCTATCGTATCGTCCTTACTCCAAGGATTTTTAGATACTTTCCCAGGAAAACAAGACAAAAATACGCATTAAGAACAGGACTTTTTTGCAGTCAAACCGGATTTCATCAGAACCGGATCATGATGTGTGCAAAACAGCTTTAGTTTGTTCATTATCAGGTTTTGTTTGAATGAAAATGATCAAAAGTGACAGTAAAGACATTTATAATGATGTTCTTTTGAACTTTCTATTCATCAAACAATCCTGAAAAATAAATTATATCACAGTTTCCACAAAAATATGATTGTTTTCAACATTGATAATAATCATAAATGTTTCTTGAGCATCAAATCATCATATCAGAATGATTTCTGAAGGATCATGTGACACTGAAGACTGGAGTAATGATGCTGAAAATCACAGGAATAAATTACACTTTACTATATATTCACATAGACGACATTGTAATATTATTTCACAGTATTTTTGATCAAATAGCCCCAATCTTTGCCTGCGAGGCTGAATTTCAGCACTGCTGCACACACTATTAATAGAGGCCTTTATTAAACGAGTATAAGATGTCTGGATAAGTGAGGCAGGTATAAATAATCACATGTGTCTGGCAGATGACGGACATCTGAAGCCGAGAGAGGCACGAGTGTGAGGAAGTACAGATGAGGTTTATTAATACAGCGTCTCAAATCACATGACCTGAGCGCCAGCGGTTTCACAGACTTTAATCGAACACAACCGATATTAAGAAGAACCGTTTGCTCGGTGGAGAGATGTTAAAGCGCTTCATGTTTAGTTCATTAGTGGATGATGTTGCTGGTTAATGTGATTCAAACACACGGACGCTTCAGACAAGACAAACGATTGTGTTTCCACTGAAAGCTCATTTCTGTCTGGCTGAAACGGTGGAAAACAAGCTGGAAAAACAGTCTGGAATGACAATCTGCTTCCAGACAGGAATGAGACGGAGGCTGATCTGAAGCTCGGAAGGAATCGATTCATTCAGCACAGACTGATTCACTTTGTAATAAACGAACTCAAACTATGAAGACAAAACCTTGAATAATCTCCTAAAGTCACACTAGCTGAAGCTGAAAGAGTCACTTGATGACATTAACCAATCACGCGCTCTGAGGGATGATGTCGTCACACACCTGACCACTTTGGTTCCTCCTCGGATGGCCTGCATGTCCACCGTACAGCCGGAGTTCACGTACGACGCCAGATTGAGCTCGGAGAACTCGGCCTGAAACACACACCGCAGCCGATTAGAGTTCATACACTTACACTCATACTGGAGTTAGTCATGTGACTAACTCGTGTTACCCAGCAGCCCTTGGTCAGACACAGATCAGATCACACTGAGCCGAAGGAATGGACAAAAATAGAAAACATAATGAGTGTTTTCAAACAGGTTTCCGTTGGCCACGCCCCCAACTCACGCCATTGGTCGGTTGTTGAATTTCAGCGTTTTAATCAGGTTTTTGAAGGCACTGAATCACAGACATGAATTACAGATTTCTACAGTCCATAAACACAAAATCAACAGTATTTTGATGCCGTAAACCAGCGTCACACAATAACTTCCGTTTTATTTCCGCCCGGGAAATTTTCCCGCCATTTAGAGTTTTTCTAAAACCTATTTTAGCTAACTAATTTGAGGTTTCTCTCCTGATCAGAACCAAATTAGAGCAGAAATATTCTCTGGAATTTGAATATTAATAATTATCAAAAAAGTTGAAACTTCGATTCACGGTCGCTCGAAAAACGTACGATGTGGGCGGAGCCACTTTCACTAAAATGGCTGTAACTCGTGAACGGAATGAGACATTTTCTCCAAACTCGGAACACATGTCTACAGGATCAATCTTTGGTCACAGTGAAAAATTGCAGCGATTGGCCACTAGGTGGCGCTATAACTTGAGAACAGCTATAACTACGCAACCATTATTAGTCCGATTGACTTGAAAATTGGCATGCAGTGTCTTGGTCCAAGGGGGCATGATGGTCTATGAGGATATTGACGTATCTCGAAAAACATGGCCGCCATCGGCCAATGTAATTTGAGCACCGGTTAACGGAGGCCGATCGGAACGAAACTCGGTGGGCATGTTGAAAATTTTGAAAGAAATCGGCCACTAGTGTGCGCTAACGAGTTTTACGCCTCTGCTATCATGTGATGTTTCGCACAATATGCATATCATTTGATAGATCTCCTCATGCTGAACAATTTTGCCTCAAGAACTAATGCTGTCAATCAAATCGTTCATTAAATATTCATGATTTTGTAAAAAACTACTTTTGCTAACTAGTCCTAGGTTTTTCGCCCGATCAGAATAAAAACCAGTGCAGGACAATTCTATGGACTCTCTAGATCAATAATCGGGTAATGAACTTTACCCTTTGGGTCGCTATAAAAGGGTTAGGGTTAGGATAATGGGAGTAGCTAAATATACCCAAAAGCCTATAAATCCTAAACAAAAACTCAAAACTTCATGAAATCAGGTGAGCACATGTGGCATAAGATTCTAAACAAGCATGCCAACTTTTATGGAGGTCGCACCATAGGTGGTGCTATAACTGTTAGAAAGCTTAAAAAAACCATGTATTTCCTTTGTAAATTACGTGTTTTTACCATATTTACATCTATGATCTAAGTGGTTACATCCTTATTAATAAAACAATGGTATTTTTATGTTTATATTTTTTACACCATATAAAACACCAAAATAATAGACATCAAACGGCCATTTATGCCAAACACTCAACATGAAGTACAGAAGCTCAAAAGTTTGGGACTGGTAAGATTATGCGTTTATTTGTCGTCTCAGTGAGAGAACAGCTCGTCGACTCCACATAAACATCTGTGCTTTAAAGAACACACACACACACACACACACACAGATGAATGTCAAACAGCAGTTAGAGGACACACACATAAGTCACTCCTATTGGCCGGCTGGCATGGAGGCACTCGATTGGCCGGGAGCACGGGAGGTGTGCCAGACTCGCGCTGCCATGGTTACGGTCCGGGTAACGCATTCAGGCTTCTCTTGCTGGGAAAGGAAAACAGGAGAAAGTCCAAGAGACAAACTCCACGACTGAGAGAGACGCTCAGCTCGTCATGCAGATGTTTGAGCGCTCGTTAACCGTAACGAGGAGTTTATTAGTGTGATCCGATGCGTGAAATGTTTGAACAGCAACACAAATGAAGTCTTTTCATGCTATATAAAAATTTGAGTTTTTAAAGAAATGAATACTTCTATTCAGTATAAGGACGTAAAGACATTTATAATAATATTGTTTCAAATAAATGCTGTTCTTATTCATCAAATAATTTCCACAAAAACTGTTTTCAACATTGATAATAATCATAAATGTTTCTTGAGCATCAAATCATCATATCAGAATGATTTCTGAAGGATCATGTGACACTGAAAATGATGTAATGATGCTGAAAATTCAGCTTTGATCACTGGATATAAATTATATTTTACTATATATTCACATAGAAAACAGCTGATTTAAACTGTAAAAATATTTCACTATTTTTACTGTATTTTTGATCATCAAATAAATGCAGCACACACACACACACACTCACACACACACTCACACACACACTCACACACACACTCACACACACACTCACACACACACTCACACACACACACACACACAGTCCTTGGTGCTTTCCAAGTCTGCGCTGGCGTCATGATCCCATCTGGAATCCTGGCAGGTATTTTTGGAGCCGAAGCTAATGGGTGTCATTAGGGTGAAGAATGCAAGGTGCCTTTCACCCGATCACATGACCAGAGCTCATAAACACTCACACACACACACACACAGGACAAAATAAGCTCATCATCATCATCATATCTGTACGAACACAGTCTCAGTGGTGAAATGAGACGTAATAAACTCAAAAGAACAGCCGAGTTATTTTAGTTTTCTATATTGTACTTCGGATAATGTTTTTATGGAGTTATGAAGATGTTTTTATGGTTCTAGTTCTAGTTCTGTGAAGAAAATGAATAATGCCTGAACTGAACGGACACACATCTGGAGCGTCGGATCGGTTCCAGATGTCTGATAAAGCTCAGCTGAGGACGGCGGTCTGCGCAGCAGATGTTTGAGAACATCAGGACGGTCAGAACAAACAGCAGGACCTCCCAAGACTGCAAACGTGTCGTTCGCTCGACTCCCTCTGAAGGGCTGGAGCGTGACGCGAGCACAAAGAGCCTGTTGTGGGTCTGAAGGGTCTGTGGAGTGTTATTAAGATAAACCTCGGCCTGGAGAACACAGATGAACTCACAGATCTGCACTGAGATGAGTGAGAGTGTTTGTTTAAAAATGAGTTTTCTGGTTCTGTAACCATCATCAGCTGGTTCTGGAGCGTGGGCCGCAGTGTCTGAACGGCAGCGCTTACTCAGTCGAAACACAACGGCTCACAGATCTACAGATGCTATCGCCGCACGTCTGGGGAAACGAACGAACATCTGGAGCCGCTTTCATTCATTCAGCTCACCTGCTCCACGCGGATCTCGTACTCTCCGTTCAGCTTCCTTCCTCTGAAGTACTTCGCCCTGAAAAACAACAAAACGGGAATGATGTTACTGGAGCAGAATCTGTGCGTCATCTTCACTGAATGATCCAGAGCTGATCTCAGATCTGTTCCTCTGAATTCAGCGTCACATTCGTTTCATCTCCACATCCATCAGCTGACAGGACGAGCACACGCTTCATTTACACTCGACTAACTGCAGTGACTTTGACCCTGAAGGACAGAAAACACTGGAGCATTAATTAATTAATATTATTTTTGATTATATGTCATTATTAATTATGTCATTATTTTAATATTATTATTATTATTTATTATATTCTATTTCTAAATAATTATTATTTATTTAATTTTTATTTTATATTTATTATTATATACAATTATTTTATTTGTTTATTTTATTATTATTATATTTATTAATTGTAATTTATTGATGTTATTACAAGCTATAATTTATTATTAATTATATTAATAATAAAATAAATATTATTATTTAAAAGTATTAATATTCATTAAATTCTCTCTATATAAATTATATTTATTTAATTATAATTTTATATTTATTATTATATAAATAACAAATATAATTAATATAATTAATCAATAATATTATTACATAATAAATATAATTTAACTTGTTATTATTATTAATAATAATAATATTATTCATTATTTTATTTATACATGATTATTTGTTAATTTAATTATTGTTTAACATGTATTTAGTATTTATTATTATTATTTTATTATATTTAGTAATTGTAATTTATTGACATTATAATTTAATGTTTATTATTAATTATAATGCCATTCTTTTAATAGTATTAACATTTATTAAATTCTATATATAAATTATTATTTATTTAATTATTATATAAATAACAAATTTATTTTGTTATTAATAATAACAATGATATTATTCATTATTTTATTTATACATGATTATTTGTTGATTTAATTATTGTTTAACATATTTAGTATTTGTTGTTATAAGTTAATTATTAATAATAATAATTTATAAATAATATAAATAAAATAATATATATATTAAAAAATAATAAATTATTTTATTACTATTATATTTATTAAATGTAATTGATTGATGTTATTACAAGTTATTATTTATTATTAATTATATTAATAATAAATATAAATATTATTTAATAGTATTAATATTCATTAAATTCTCTCTTTATTTAATTATAATTTTATATTTATTATTATATAAATAATAAATATTAACATTCATTAAATTCTATATATAAATTATTATTTATTTAATTGTTATATAAATAAATTTATTTTGTGATTAATAATAACAATGATATTATTATTCATTATTTTATTTATACATGATTATTTGTTGATTTAATTATTGTTTAACATATATTTAGTATTTGTTGTTATAAGTTCATTATTAATAATAATATATTTTATTTTTATAATATTTTTACATGTATTTTGGTTATATTATTCATTATATTCAATTATGAATTATTATTATTTATTTTATTAAAATGTATTATTATTAATATTATTATATAAATTGTTTGCTACTTACATTTGAGTTTTTTATATTACACATTTTTTTAAATAAACTTTTTTATAATACAAATTTTTCATATTATATCTATGTATATCACTCTTCATATTTTATTGATGATTTATTATATGTTTACGTATTTATTTCAGTCTCGACTTCAGTGTGTTTGAGCTGATTCAGGCTCTTGGACACAGGAGCAGCTGGTCTCCAGCAGAAGCTCTCAGGGACGAGGCGTGAGGTGAGAGAGAGAGAGAGAGGAGCAGCGCTGACAGCCGGACAGAAGCTGTGATTGTGTCCTCTCTCCGAGCAGCAGCGCTGGGAACGAGGCCGCGTCTCCCAGACACTCTCTGACTGCAGTCAGGAATTCCACAGAGGAAGAGAGAGACAGACAGACAGACAGATCTCAGCCTTTTTCCCAATTAAATGGCGGCGGCCGAGACGTCCACAAACAGTAGCAATGAGTTTCCCAGACGCCGACGTCTGACTCAATGTATCTCTATATATCCCGGAACATTCCGGCTCATTCCACATGCTTCACATTAACTCACAGGATCTGATTGGACAGATGTTTACATGCTCCACCAGTACTGTGGTCTGATGTGTGCTTCTCTAGCGCCACCTGCTGGTAAAACACTGGTGTTGTGATGGACTCTCACTCCCTCTAGTGGTCAAACACTGTCAGCTGCTCTCACAGACCCTCTCTATCCAGCCATTCAAAAAATATAGCTTGATAATATGCATGTTCTTCAGGGTTTAATGTTGTATTCATAAGACTTTTCTATTTATTTGTGATTATGGAATCATTTTTTTTACAAATTATTTTTAACTTACAAATTGCAATTTCTCAGCAGTTTCAACTCAATAAAATATTTCAGAGCTTGGCATAACTAGAAACTAGATATATTCATTGTAGCAATTTCCATGACTTTTTTTGTAGATTTTATTAATGTATTTGATTTTTAAAGATTTTATTAGTTTCTGTGACTTTTTCAGATTTTATTCATTTATTTGATATTTAAAGATTTTTATTGATTTCTGTGACTTTTTCAGATTTTATTTATTTTTTAACTATTCCAGATTTTATTAATTTCTGATTTTTTCAGATTTTATTAATTTCTGATTTTTTCATATTTTATTATTTTTTTTCCTTTTTCAGATTTTATTTTTTTTATTTTTACTTTTTCAGATTTGTATTAATTTATCTGATTTTTAAAGATTGTATTAATTTCTGACTTTTTCGGATAGGTTTTTTTTTTTTTACTTTTTCAGATTTTATTCATTTCTATGACTTTTTCAGATTTTTTTTTTTTACTTTTTCAGATTTTATTTATTTCTGATTTTTTCTGATTTTTTTTTTTACTTTTTCAGATTTTATTTATTTCTGATTTTTTCTGATTTTTTTTTTTTTTACTTTTTCAGATTTAATTTTTTTTTACTTTTTCAGATTTTTTTTTTTACTTTTTCAGATTTTATTAATTTCTGTGACTTTTTCAGATTTTATTAATTTCTGTGACTTTTTCAGATTTTATTATTTTTTTACTTTTTCAGATTTAATTAATTTATTTGATTTTTAAAGATTTTATTAATTTCTGAGACTTTTTCAGATTTTATTTATTTTTTAACTATTTCAGATTTTATTAATTTCTGATTTTTTCAGATTTTATTAATTTCTGATTTTTTCAGATTTTATTATTTTTTTTCCTTTTTCAGATTTTATTTTTATTTACTTTTTCAGATTTGTATTAATTTATCTGATTTTTAAAGATTGTATTAATTTCTGACTTTTTCGGATAGGTTTTTTTTTTTTACTTTTTCAGATTTTATTCATTTCTGTGACTTTTTCAGATTTTTTTTTTTTTACTTTTTCAGATTTACTTTTTTTTTTTACTTTTTCAGATTTTATTCATTTCTATGACTTTTTCAGATTTTTTTTTTTTACTTTTTCAGATTTTATTTATTTCTGATTTTTTCTGATTTTTTTTTTTACTTTTTCAGATTTTATTTATTTCTGATTTTTAAAGATTTTAATAATTTCTGACTTTTTCAGATTTTATTAATTTATTTGATTTTTAAAGATTTTATTAATTTCTGAGACTTTTTCAGATTTTATTAATTTATTTGATTTTTAAAGATTTTTATCAATTTCTGTGACTTTCAGATTTTATTATTTTCCATGAATTTTGAAAAATGTTATTAAATTCAATGGGTTTGATATTATTAATTTATTCATTATGCATTTCCATGCAGTTATAATATTTGTAAGTGTTTTAAAGTCATCTAGACCCCCCTCTGTACGTGTGCTTGACTTGAGAACCAAAGATGGTGTTCATGTGTTTGACAGTGAGGCTCTGAGGTCATGTGACGTCTCTCACCAGTCTGTGTGCGGGTCGTCGATGACCAGCAGGACTTTGGGTTTGCGCACGACAGGTTTGGCTGGAGCGGCGTCAGCGTGAGCGGAGGCTTTGGCATGAACGGCGCTGGCGATCTGAGCCGTCTTCACCACGCTGGAGAAGGAGCTGAGGAACCCCGCGGGGGCCGGGGCGGGGGTCGGAGCGGAGGCGGGGGCGGGGGCCGGGGCGGGGGTCTGCGGGGCCGGTGGCGGCGGGCGGCGCTCAGTCGCCGGTGATGCTGGAGAGCTGCTGGAGCTGGACGATCTCTGCAGGTCCATCATGTAGCCGTTGGGCAGGTTGGCTACGAAGCTGCTGTCCGACAGACGCCTGCGCAGGTAATTCATGCTGAAGCTGCTGATTGATCTGAGACACACACACACACACACACACACACACACACCAGATCATTAACCTCAACACAAACAGCCTGTTAACGAGTCATTAGATTAACGAGTCTGACTGCAGGGATCAACAACAGACACGACTTCAGAAATGAAACTGACTTCAACTCGACTTACATCACAGATGCTCACGTGTGACGCTCCGAGCGCGAAATCACACGCACCTCATGAAGAACAGAGCTATCCCATGATCCTCCGCTGCACAATTCAGAGCTGTTCTACACAAACTCACTCCAAGAACATCTGCAGATCTTAATTATGCAGCAGTGTAATTAAAACAGACGCCCAGAGCGGATGATGTCAGTCACCTAGCAACACGTGACCCTCGACCACCACGCGATGACATCACAGACGATGACAAACCTCATCATAACTCGTCAAGAAAGAGCTTCATTACCGTCAGAACACAATAGAATTAAATAAAGCGGAGGAGATAAGCAGATTCATTAACTCAATAGAACAGACACAGAATAGAAATAAATATAGAACAGAATAGAAATCAGAAATTCCATGAATCTGAAATTAAGTCAAATATAAGATTATCTAATGCATATTTTATATAATAATGCAGTAAATTATAATAATGAATAAATTCAATAAATATAGAATAGAAATTCATCTGAATAGTTACAGAACTGAATAGTGTAAACTCAATTATAAAAATGAAAATAGCATTGAAATTGAGATTCAAATAAATATAATAGTTGCAGAAAAGAAGTTATAAAATATAAGATTATCAAATTCATCTTATATTTGATTTAATAATGCAATGTAATCAAACAGATGAATTAAATCAAATTCAAATAAATAGCTGCATTAATAAAGATGGATGAATATATTGATCAGATCATCAATAACGCACTGGAGCATCTATAATCAACTCCTACACCACATACCAGTCGCCTAGCAACCGCTGCGTGAGCCACACGTGACGCTCTGAGACTCCGCCCAACACGTGTCATCCTTCACAAACACACACTCCAGGATCCGTGTCACCAGAGTACAGCTATCCTGAAGATCCTGAGGAATATTCACTCATTCCTGTTTTCCTCTTCAGTCTCAGGAGTGACTGTTTCCAGAGCAGCAGGACGCCACAGAACTCTCACACACACACACACACACACACAAACACACACACACACACACACACACAGCATGTGAGCCTGCAGTGACATCACTTCAATCCCAGAGACAGCCTCCTGATTACTGTGAAAGTTTGCCTGTTTCTGTCGCTCATAATGAAGTGGAGCGCAGCGCATTACAGCCGGAGCGGCTCTGGGAGTGAAGCTGCAGGATCATCAGTGCTCGTGTCGTTACAGAGCCGAGCTAAAAATACTGAACGCGCTGCAGGACTTCATCATCTCACACTTCTGCTGAAGAGACTCACGCTCGGCTCGGATCTCATCAACATGAGTCCAGCAAACGAGTGTTTCCTGTGAATGATCTCCTCACTGACGCTCATGTAACATCACCGGAGAAACAGAGACACAGAGGGACTGAATTCACTCGTCTTTTCTAGAATTCAAGGAATCTGATGATGTTTGTTTTGACATTACTCTCTCATTTATTGCTTCTTTTTGTGTTATTTGCTCATGATCTTTCGTTTCTGTTGAAATTTTGTTCAAATACTTCTGCATATACAAGAAAACATGAGCTTTAAACAAACACTATATAAACAAAAACATGAAACATTATAGTTAAAAATAGACAGATAGATAGATAGATAGATAGACAGACAGATAGACAGATAGATAGACAGATAGATAGACAGACAGATAGATATATAGATGTATAGATGTATAGATGTATAGATGTATAGATAGATAGACAGACAGATAGATAGATAGATGTATAGATATATAGATGTATAGATGTATAGATGTATAGATAGATAGATAGACAGACAGACAGACAGACAGACAGACAGACAGACAGACAGACAGATAGATAGATAGATAGATAGATAGATAGATAGATAGATAGATAGATAGATAGATAGATAGATAGATAGATAGATAGATAGATAGATAGATAGATAGATAGATAGATAGATAGATAGATAGATAGACAGACAGATAGACAGATAGATAGACAGATAGATAGACAGACAGATAGATAGATAGATGTATAGATATATAGATGTATAGATGTATAGATAGATAGACAGACAGATAGATAGATAGATGTATAGATATATAGATGTATAGATGTATAGATGTATAGATAGATAGACAGACAGACAGACAGACAGACAGACAGACAGACAGACAGACAGACAGACAGACAGACAGACAGACAGACAGACAGACAGACAGACAGACAGACAGATAGATAGATAGATAGATAGATAGATAGATAGATAGATAGATAGATAGATAGATAGATAGATAGATAGATAGATAGATAGATAGATAGATAGATGTATAGATAGATAGACAGACGGTGAGGAAAGACGTCAGCTGGACAAGCATCCCACATCATCCACCACACCCACACCCACCTATGGCTCACTACACACCTGTAAACCTGTCACCAACTTCACGTCCACCTGCTGGCCATCAAGCCCCCATGAGGAAGAAGAAACCAAAGCCCCCCCCACATCCACACCAAGAGAAATCCCTGCAACCGAGAGCACAGAGCTACGCCGAAGCTGCAGCCCGGCCTCCTGCTCCACCCACCACCGCCACACCTGCCAGCGAACTGAGCCAGATCAGAGAGATGCTGCACACACTGTGCAACCAGCACCTGAGCAGATAAGAACATCATTCACAAACACAGTGCTCTATTGGGGAAAAAACAAACAAACAAAAAAAAAAAAACACTAATGTAAATGTTTACCCTTTTCACGTTATTTTCTCTCTGTCTTACCAAATAGGTTTATCTTTAAAAATACTAATGCGTTCATTTCATATAAGTTGTTGGAATATTCAGGGTCTTCATTCTTCAATATTTGGTTCTAAAAGCACAGACCCTGAATTTCTGAAAAATATCAAAGATGCTGATATTATCATTCTCACTGAAACCTGGTGTAGAAATGATGTGCTTACCTACTGTCCCTCAGGCTACTATGAAGTAATTGTGCCCTCAGTTAAATTAAGTACAGTCCATCGTGGACGAGACTCGGGAGGAATTCTGGTGTGGTACAGGGAGGATCTGGCCAAACACATTTCTGTTACTACAGTTGGAAAATTTCATTGCTGGTTAAAACTAAACAACCAAATTGGCATTTCAGGCACTGACACTTATATCTGTGCCATCTACATTCCTCCAGCAGAATCCTCTTACCATGATGAGGAATATCTGAGCAACCTCCACACAGAAATCAGCCATTTCCAGGCCCAGGGAAATGTGCTGCTGTGTGGAGACTTTAATGCAAGAACAGGATCTGAACCAGATAACATAGATCCAAAGGGCAATGAATATGTCTTTGGCCAAAAACCCCTGAGCCTCACAAAAAATCTCCCACAAAGAAACAACCTTGACCAAACGGTAAATAAAAATGGTAGAGAGTTAGTGCAGCTCTGCCGAGCCTCGGGCCTGTACATTCTTAACGGCAGGATCAGAGGGGACTCTTTAGGGAGCTTCACGTGTTGTTCAGGTCTTGGGGCTAGTGTAGTTGACTATGCCATCACTGACATGGACCCTTCCTCCTTCAGAACAGCAAA
Organism: Chanodichthys erythropterus; assembly: GCF_024489055.1. Lineage (NCBI taxonomy): Eukaryota > Metazoa > Chordata > Actinopteri > Cypriniformes > Xenocyprididae > Chanodichthys > Chanodichthys erythropterus. The sequence continues at coordinate 943,599 of NC_090228.1, forward strand.
CTCCACTCTCTGACCATAACCAAACTAACATCTACATCAAAACTCATCACACACCAGAACAAAACAGGCTGGAAACCTGCAAAATGTATCAGGTCCAGGAGAGATACAAATGGGCTCCAGACAGCCCAGACAAATTTATCCAAGCCCTCAATTCGGAAGAACTACAAAATTTAATAAATACATTCATTAATAAGAAATTTGAAACAACTAAAGATGGTGTTAATTTGGCTACAAATGAAATAAATTACATATTTAAAAAAGCAGCACATAAAAGTGAATTGAAAAAGAAAGGCAAAAAATATACTAAAAATACCCCAAAAGATGACAAATGGTTTGACTCAGACTGCAAAACACTAAGGAAACAACTTAGAAAATTATCAAATTTGAAACATAAAGAACCAAAAAACACAGACATCAGAACTGAATACTGTTCAAAACTAAAACTATACAAAGACACAATTAGAGTGAAAAAGCAACACCATCTCAACAAAAGTTTACAGGAAATAGAAAATTCAATAAATCAGAATCAGTTCTGGGATATGTGGAATAATCTGAGCACAACAAAACCACAAGACCTACCAATACAAGATGGAGAAATCTGGACAAAACATTTTGAAAATTTATATAAAGAAATCCCACCAAAACAACTCAATGACAATTATAATCTGATCAACCAAAATCTACAAACTTATGAAGACACAATTAAAAATAATCAAAATCCACTCGACTTCCCAATTACACATGAAGAATTAACAAATAAACTCAAAAGCCAAAAATGTAAGAAATCTTGTGGTGCTGACAGCATTCTGGGTGAAATGCTGAAACATCTGAGCTGCAGACGGCTGTGCTCAAATTATTCAACATTGTACTCAGTTCAGGCTGTTTTCCTGACATCTGGAGCCAAGGACTTATTACCCCAATTCATAAGACTGGGAATAAATTGGACCCTAATAATTTCAGAGGCATTTGTGTGAGCAGTAATCTGGGGAAGTTATTTAGCAGTATTTTAAACAATAGAATTGTAAACTTCCTTACCGAACACAATGTCCTGAGTCCGAGTCAGATTGGCTTCCTTCCAAATCACAGAACTACTGACCACATTTACACCCTACACATCCTAATCAATAAACACGTAAAACAGACCAAAAACGGAAAAATATTTGCATGCTTTGTCGATTTCAAAAAAGCATTTGATTCTATTTGGCATGACGGATTATATTACAAACTTTTAGAAAGCGGTGTAGGGGGTAAAGCTTACGACATTATTAAATCAATGTATTCGAACAACAAATGTGCAATACGGATTGGCAACAAACATACAGAATTCTTCACCCAGAAGACAGGAGTGCGGCAGGGCTGTAGCCTAAGTCCAACGCTGTTCAACATTTACATTAATGAACTAGCGGTGCAGCTGGAACGGTCTACAGCTCCCGGACTCACTCTCCAAGATAAGAACATCAAGCTCTTGCTGTATGCAGATGATCTGGTGCTGCTGTCACCCACTGCACAGGGACTACAGCAGCACCTGGACCTGCTGGAGAACTACTGCCAGAACAAGAAGACCAACGTTATGGTCTTCCAGAAAAAGCCCAGATGTCAGGAACACAGATACCAGTTCAGTCTAGGCAGCACCGCCCTAGAACACACGATGCAGTACACTTACCTCGGTCTGATCGTCACTGCATCGGGGAGTTTCAGTATGGCAGTGAATGCTCTCAAAGATAAAGCTCGAAGAGCTCTATACGCCATCAAGAACAGATTCCAAAACATTGATTTACCAATTCCAATCTGGTGTAAAATCTTTGATAGTGTGATTCAGCCCATTGCGCTGTATGGAAGTGAGGTTTGGGGTCCACTCAGTGATCAGAGCTACACTAGATGGGACAGACATCCAACAGAAGCCCTACACACAGAATTCTGTAAAATGATCCTAAAATTACAAAGAAGAACACCCAATAATGCATGTAGGGCAGAATTAGGCCGATTCCCATTGATTATTAATATGCAAAAAAGATCCCTCAAATTCTGGATGCATCTAAAATCAAGTCCCACAGAATCGCTACATTTTAAAGCATTACAAACCCAAGAACTGAACCCCGAAAAGAGTCACCTCAGTCAGCTGGTTCTGAGACTTACTAACCTGACTAACTCTACTAACACTAACCAGTCTCAGACCAGCACTGCTTCTCCAAACATCAAAATAAACCAAATCTTCAAACAATCTAAAAATACATATCTGGAACATTGGGGTGAGGAAAATAAAACACAAAGTAAATTACAATTCTATCGAACACTGAAATCAAATTATGAATCAGAAAAATATCTCCAAAGTGTCAAAGACACAAAGCAGAGACGGATCCTGACCAAGTACAGGCTCAGTGAGCACAGTCCGGCCATCGAGACCGGCAGACACAGAAAGAGCTGGTTACCCAGAGAGCAAAGGGTGTGTGTTCACTGCAGGACAGGAGAGATCGAGACAGAGACGCACTTCTTCCTTCACTGTCAAAAATACATATCAATTAGAGATCTCTACTTCACCAAATTCAGTAACGTAATAAAGAACTTTACAGCCATGACTGAAGTAGAGCAAATAAAGTTAATATTAGGAGAGGGACCGACAGCAGCACTGGCTGCGAGATACGTGTGGATGTGCCACAGCCTGAGAGACAGCAGGTGAGTGTGTGTAATGTGTGTGTCTGACCTCAGTGTGTTTCCCTACCGTCCACCACAGTGCGTGTGTGTGTATCTGTTTAACCACTGTGGTGACAAATGTTCAGACATGTTCTATTGAATATTTAAGTTTAAGTTATGTTGTAATATTTGATAGCATTATTTGATATTATTTTCAGATGTTTTTATTATTGTTTTATGTATGCTTTGGCAATATTGTATTATTTACAGTCATGCCAATAAAGCAATTTTGAATTTGAATTTAGATAGATAGATAGATAGATAGATAGATAGATAGATAGATAGATAGATAGATAGATAGATAGATAGATAGACAGACAGACAGACAGACAGACAGACAGACAGACAGACAGACAGACAGACAGACAGACAGATAGATAGATAGATAGATAGATAGATAGATAGATAGATAGATAGATAGATAGATAGATAGATAGATAGATAAAAAAATAGTATGAGGAATGCCAATAAAGTGCTGCTCAACAATAACACTAAGCTAATAAACTGTACTGCGACGCGGTGACGCGCTTCCCAGGTTTGACGCGTCGCTTGATTGACATGTATAATAACACTTCAGTCAAAACACATGAATCGAGTCAAAAATGAGCGCATGCGCAGTAGGAATGACATCTAAAGGCTTCTGCATGTATGTGCTGAGAATATACAGAATAAATAAACTGTTCTCGCGCAGGACAAAAGAATAATAAGAGTTCAGATATTTTCATAATGAATAAATAATGAGGATTAAATAAAACAGAAGTGAATAGAGGCGGCTGTGAGGTTTGAGGATGAATAGATCGATATATGAAGGGATTCCCTCACCGACATCAATATCAGTGTCCACTAATACAATCACAGCTGTAAATACAGCATACACTATGATGTTTTCATAATTATCCTTAATTTAGATATGTAATATTATCACACGGCATCTTTAAATATCCACCCATCAAAATCTGGAGAAGAAAAATACAAGATTTAGTCTATTTATCACATTTTCCCTTGTGCACTAACAGTCAGGACTGACACATTATAGAAAGGCAATAAATAAATTAAAAATGTCATAGAAATGATGCCAGATTTAGTTTATTTACCTCTGAAACGTCCGTGCTCGTGCCACAACGACTCCAGCATCAGCGCTCGCGCTCACGGTGCATGACGGGAACGTGCGGGACTCGCCGCATTAATTCACTCGCATCCGATTGGACGAACCGTCTCCCCCCTCATGAATATTTAATGAGAGTCAGATACGCGCGCATGCGCAGAGCTGGAATGATGCGCTGTTGCTCAGGATCTGCACTAGTGGAAAAGACGTGAAGCTTTATCGAAAATATGATTGCTAAGACGTTTTATCTTTGTATTTTTGTGTTTATTACTCTTAAAGTGCATCATAACCAAAACACCATAATAGTGCTGCATCAGATTTCACACACAAATCTTGATAATCAAACAAATTAAATGACCTGCTGATTTGAGTAACAGTACAACTGTTCATAACACATGAGGGGCTTTTATAAACAATAATCTGGTCTAAAATAACCACAACAGAGAGTCAGAGTACAGGTTAATATTTGACAGGATGATAAACTGTCACATCTTGATATCCTAAAACATTTGAATAAATAAACTTTGAACTCAACTGATAATGTTTTAATGAACAGTCGAAACACAAATATTGGAACAACTCTGCACATTGAGCTTGTGCTAAACGCATATTATGATTACAGTTATGGATCACATGACAACACATTTCTTCTTCTCCGCTGCAGGTTTGTGAGGGTTTGTCCCTCCAGGAGAGTTTCCTGTGTGGTCATGTGGAAGAGAGGAAAGCGTTGAGGAGCTTGACATGGAGCCACTGGAGCGAGACGTCATGCTCAGATCTTCAGTCTTCACTGAATACTTCTGCAGCGGAGACCTATACATGCTGAATGCAGTGGAGACGCGTTCAGCCGAGACAAGAAGTGCAGTGGAGACGTGTTCAGCCGAGACAGGAAATGCAGTGGAGATACTTTTAGCTGGGACGGGAAGTACAGGGGAGATGTTTTGAGCTGAGACAGGAAGTGCAGTGGAAATATGTTCAGCTGAGACAGGAAGTGCAGTGGAGACATGTTCAGCCGAGACAGGAAATGCAGTGGAGACGTGTTCAGCCGAGACAGGAAGTGCAGTGGAGACGTGTTCAGCCGAGACAGGAAGTGCAGTGGAGACGTGTTCAGCCGAGACAGGAAATGCAGTGGAGACGTGTTCAGCCGAGACAGGAAGTGCAGTGGAGACGTGTTCAGCCGAGACAGGAAGTGCAGTGGAGACGTGTTCAGCCGAGACAGGAAATGCAGTGGAGACGCGTTCAGCCGAGACAGGAAGTGCAGTGGAGACGTGTTCAGCCGAGACAGGAAGTGCAGTGGAGACGTGTTCAGCCGAGACAGGAAATGCAGTGGAGACGTGTTCAGCCGAGACAGGAAATGCAGTGGAGACGCGTTCAGCCGAGACAGGAAATGCTGTGGAGATACTTTTAGCTGGGACGGGAAGTACAGGGGAGATGTTTTGAGCTGAGACAGGAAGTGCAGTGGAAATATGTTCAGCTGAGACAGGAAATGCAGTGGGGGTGTTTTGAGATGAGACAGGAAATGCAGTGGAGACGCGTTCAGCCAAGACAGGAAGTGCAGTGGAAATATGTTCAGCTGAGACAGGAAGTACAGGGGAAATATGTTCAGCTGAGACAGGAAGTGCAGTGGAAATATGTTCAGCTGAGACAGGAAGTACAGTGGAAATATGTTCAGCTGAGACAGGAAGTACAGGGGAAATATGTTCAGCTGAGACAGGAAGTGCAGTGGAAATATGTTCAGCTGAGACAGGAAGTGCAGTGGAAATATGTTCAGCTGAGACAGGAAGTGCAGTGGTGACACCCACAGTTGTGTCTAATGTTGAACCTAAGACCGTAATGAGGGAGTCTGTTTCTCCTCCGGAGGATGAAGTGTGTTCTGGGTCAGAATCTGGACCCTTGAGTGAACTGGCAGAACCTGTTGTAGGTGTGATCCTCAGTGAGCTCGTGCAGCTGGCCCAGACTGAGGTTTGCTCCGGCTCTGTGGCTCTGGAGGTTTGACTGGTTTCTTTTACCTGAGCGTAAGAGACGTCACAAGCGCTAACACCCGACTGCTCCGCCTCAAACTTGCTATTCTCCTCGTAGGTAATAAGAAACTCTGGGTAGATCTGAGACCTGTCAAACACCACAAAAACAGACGGGTGACGCGGGTCATCCACACAGCTGTCGTACAGACTTCCTTCCGCGTTTCTGGCCGGAGGGTGACGAAAGCGAGCTGCTCCTCTGGCGTAGTACCCGACCAACACCCTGCAGGCGAACATCAGCCTCACTGCGAATCCGTCCGTCCCCTCGTCCCAGTACCTGGCATCCTTTGAGAAATAAATGCCTGGAAAATAAGGAGGAAAATTACAATTTACAAGCAAATTTGCCAAATTCTCATTCTCAGAACTTTATGGTAAGTTATGAATAACCGTAACATTAATAGAACGTTCGTTCAATGTTCTCAAAATGTTAGCACAAAAACATTTATATAACATTCATGGAATGTTTTTTCTGAAAAGTAACATTCCCATAATGTTTGAAGAATGGAATGTTTCCTTAACGTTTGCATAACCAAGAATGTTTTAAAACATTCAGGGAACATTCAGAAATGATGTTTTCATAACTTTGTTTTAGTTAGCTGGGATCTACTTGTAATAAAAACATACCCTTTCCATAAGCTGAAGCATCAAACTCCTGAAAGTCAAAGTTTCTGTGACATACTTCATCGACGAGAGAGGATCTGGTGCCATGAAATAAAAGCCGCTCGCTATATTTCTCATTTTTGTTTGCAATTTTCATTTGTTCTTTTTTTCTGCGGAAAGAGTATGCAAAGTAAAAGATGGATTGACAGATAATCAATTCTTCTCAACAATGTCAAACGGAAAAGCCTGAACTGATACTCACATCATGAAGTCTTCCCAGAGTTCTCTGTTTTGCACACGCTCGATCTGTCGGAGAGTAAAACCCCTCAGAGTTTCACTGAAGCGCTCCTGGACTCTCACGTAATCTCTGTGAGACGGCAGGAGACGGACTCTCTGCAAGAAAACGAGAGATCTGTTTTATTAGTAAGCAGTGATGATGATGATGACCAAGAACATCACAAAAAAGCTGAACCTGAAATCCAGAGTCAGGAATCGCAGTTCGGTCCCAAAATCCAGGAACACCTTTAGAAAAGTGAGCCTTGCTGGCACCGCCACATCTGGGAAAAAAGATCACACTGAATAACACAAAACAGCATGGACATCAACCCACAGGATGATCATGAGGGCCGTCACCTCGCTCTGGCCCTCTGGACATCGACCGATGAAACAAACACGGGCCGCCGCCTGACGGGTCTCTCTGTGCCGCTCACTTCATTTCGTTGTTTCATGTCTGTGAACAAGATTATCAGTGATCAGATCTTAATACAGCTGAAACCCACACAGAACACTGGCATATAACAAACCTGTGAAGCAGAGCTCATAGAAACGATGTCCCGCATTGAACTTGACCCCAGCGTCCTCCTGATTCTGCTGTAAATACTCCTGATATTTCTGCTCCAGCTGCTCACTGCTGACTGAAGACAGTCGGTGCATCTCTGCCTGAGAGAAAGAAACATGTTCATCAGCAGCAGTGATGGGGAAAGTTACTTTTAAAACTAATGCATTATAATAAAAGTCACTAATTACAGTTAATTTTTATGTTACATTGAGGCTCGCTCTCTCCTGGCCTTGCAGGTGTTTTTTTTACCAAGAAAATTAATTAAAATGAAAAGTAACATGCATTAAAAAAAGTAACTCAAAAATTTATGTGTACATTTATAAAATAATGCCTTACTTTACTTGTTACATCAAAAAAATAATCTGATTACGTAATGCATGTTACTTGTAATGTATTACTTGTTACATTAAAAAGTAATCTGATTATGTAATGCACGTTACTTGTAATGTATTACTTGTTACATCAAAAAGTAATCTGATTATGTAATGCATGTTACTTGTAATGTATTACTTGTTACATCAAAAAGTAATCTGATTATGTATTGCACGTTACTTGTAATGTATTACTTGTTACATCAAAAAGTAATCTGATTATGTAATGCACGTTACTTGTAATGTATTACTTGTTACATCAAAAAGTAATCTGATTATGTATTGCACGTTACTTGTAATGTATTACTTGTTACATCAAAAAGTAATCTGATTATGTAATGCATGTTACTTGTAATGTATTACTTGTTACATCAAAAAGTAATCTGATTATGTATTGCACGTTACTTGTAATGTATTACTTGTTACATCAAAAAGTAATCTGATTATGTAATGCACGTTACTTGTAATGTATTACTTGTTACATTAAAAAGTAATCTGATTATGTAATGCACGTTACTTGTAATGTGTTACTTGTTACATTAAAAAGTAATCTGATTATGTAATGCACGTTACTTGTAATGTATTACTTGTTACATCAAAAAGTAATCTGATTATGTAATGCACGTTACTTGTAATGTATTACTTGTTAAATCAAAAAGTAATCTGATTATGTAATGCATGTTACTTGTAATGTGTTACTTGTTACATCAAAAAGTAATCTGATTATGTAATGCATGTTACTTGTAATGTGTTACTTGTTACATTAAAAAGTAATCTGATTATGTAATGCATGTTACTTGTAATGTGTTACTTTACTCGTTACATCACAGAAATAATCTGATTATGTAATGCATGTTACTTGCAATGTATTACTTGTTACATCAAAAAGTAATCTGATTATGTAATGCACGTTACTTGTAATGTATTACTTGTTACATTAAAAAGTAATCTGATTATGTAATGCATGTTACTTGCAATGTATTACTTGTTACATCAAAAAGTAATCTGATTATGTAATGCACGTTACTTGTAATGTATTACTTGTTACATCAAAAAGTAATCTGATTATGTAATGCACGTTACTTGTAATGTATTACTTGTTACATTAAAAAGTAATCTGATTATGTAATGCACGTTACTTGTAATGTATTACTTGTTACATTAAAAAGTAATCTGATTATGTAATGCACGTTACTTGTAATGTATTACTTGTTACATTAAAAAGTAATCTGATTATGTAATGCACGTTACTTGTAATGTATTACTTGTTACATTAAAAAGTAATCTGATTATGTAATGCACGTTACTTGTAATGTATTACTTGTTACATTAAAAAGTAATCTGATTATGTAATGCACGTTACTTGTAATGTATTACTTGTTACATTAAAAAGTAATCTGATTATGTAATGCACGTTACTTGTAATGTGTTACTTGTTACATTAAAAAGTAATCTGATTATGTAATGCACGTTACTTGTAATGTATTACTTGTTACATCAAAAAGTAATCTGATTATGTAATGCATGTTACTTGTAATGTGTTACTTGTTACATTAAAAAGTAATCTGATTATGTAATGCACGTTACTTGTAATGTATTACTTGTTACATCAAAAAGTAATCTGATTATGTAATGCATGTTACTTGTAATGTGTTACTTGTTACATCAAAAAGTAATCTGATTATGTAATGCATGTTACTTGTAATGTGTTACTTGTTACATTAAAAAGTAATCTGATTATGTAATGCATGTTACTTGTAATGTGTTACTTTACTCGTTACATCACAGAAATAATCTGATTATGTAATGCATGTTACTTGCAATGTATTACTTGTTACATCAAAAAGTAATCTGATTATGTAATGCACGTTACTTGTAATGTATTACTTGTTACATTAAAAAGTAATCTGATTATGTAATGCATGTTACTTGCAATGTATTACTTGTTACATCAAAAAGTAATCTGATTATGTAATGCACGTTACTTGTAATGTATTACTTGTTACATCAAAAAGTAATCTGATTATGTAATGCACGTTACTTGTAATGTATTACTTGTTACATTAAAAAGTAATCTGATTATGTAATGCACGTTACTTGTAATGTGTTACTTTACTCGTTACATCACAGAAATAATCTGATTATGTAATGCATGTTACTTGTAATGTATTACTTGTTACATCAAAAAGTAATCTGATTATGTAATGCATGTTACTTGTAATGTATTACTTGTTACATTAAAAAGTAATCTGATTATGTAATGCATGTTACTTGTAATGTGTTACTTGTTACATTAAAAAGTAATCTGATTATGTAATGCACGTTACTTGTAATGTATTACTTGTTACATTAAAAAGTAATCTGATTATGTAATGCATGTTACTTGTAATGTATTACTTGTTACATTAAAAAGTAATCTGATTATGTAATGCATGTTACTTGTAATGTATTACTTGTTACATCAAAAAGTAATCTGATTATGTAATGCATGTTACTTGTAATGTATTACTTGTTACATTAAAAAGTAATCTGATTATGTAATGCATGTTACTTGTAATGTGTTACTTGTTACATTAAAAAGTAATTTGATTATGTAATGCACGTTACTTGTAATGTGTTACTTGTTACATCAAAAAGTAATCTGATTATGTAATGCATGTTACTTGTAATGTATTACTTGTTACATCAAAAAGTAATCTGATTATGTAATGCACGTTACTTGTAATGCGTTACTTTACTCGTTACATCACAGAAGTAATCTGATTATGTAATGCGTTACTTTACTCGTTATGTGTTACCCCCAATAAAGATCAGCAGATCCAGTTTGCTCATTGACACTTTAAGCGGACGAATGCGATAAATCAAACCTACTATTGATGCATACTGGATCCAGCGATTGTACTCATCCTTCCAATACCAGATCCAGGAGGTGGTTAGGACAAAGCCGGGAAGGAGCACAGAGGATTCTGTAGAGAGACGCCGGACCCCATCCAGACCCAGAGTCATTTCCTCAAAGCAAATGGGCTCGTTTCCAGAACTGAGCAGAAAGACGTCACATGTATTATTTATTAAGTTTTTCCATAGAGATGGGTTTCATTAAAATATATATTTATAAACATTCATGTTTCAAAGGTAAAAGAAAGGATCAACATGAGGGAGAGTAAATGATTTTCTGAACTATCACACAAACACACCTATGTATGTTGGACGGGTCACAATAATCCCGCTCAATTTGTTCACTGTTGGGTAAGTCGTGCCATGTTCGGCCCACCTTCACCTCCCACTTATAGGGCATTTTAAAGTGTGTTCTGCTGCATTCATCTGCACAGACAGAAGCGATTCAGCTGTAGAAACATCTGATACACCTCACTGATGTATTCATGAAGTGTTGAACAATAACAATAAACGATGCACAAAACAATAAAGAGCAAAGCCTTATTCACACGGAGACATCATGCATGTGTGTATATGAATTTGTTATGAACAAGGTGGTGTTAAAATATGATTGGAATTACAAAACCAGCTGGTCCGGTACAAGGTGAATGCAGTTCATCACGGACAGTGTTTTGGTTATGTATTTGGTGAGTAGCTGTCATTGTCACTAAAAACGAAAGTAATATTTCTCTCTTCTGTAGAACTGACACATAGCAACACCCTAGCAACCACCCAGAGACATAATTACACACGTACCGTCTCCACAGAAGCCTCTGACAAACGACAGGCAGATCTCATTCTCTGCAGAAGAGATAAAAGCAGAATATGAAGCAAATATTCTTGTTGCTTTACTAATAAAACACTTGACCGTTCCCCTGTGAAGCACACCTGCGTTAGTCTCTGGCACGATTCTACGAGATCGGACCGGCTCCGTGTTCCTGCGCTCCGCTGGAGTCTTCAGAGCGAGAATATTGCGGTAGATGAACGGAAGGGAGTCCATCAGCTGATGCGACACTCCTCTGGAATACAGAACTTTTTTCAGACGAGGCTCGTGGAAATCATGTGACCTGCCGCAGTCGGTGCCGTCGCAGCGTCCTCTGATGAAGTTCACGCACACGTGCAGTCGGGTGCACTTCTCTCCGTCGGGACAGTTCCCGTGCGGCCCTCGGCCTCGGTTGAACATCGCGCACACCTGAGATGGAAGCCAGAAACACATGAGCGTGCTTTGGTTCTGAAGGAGTCACCTATACATGTGATCGGCCCTCACAGGAGGCAGAAGGCTGTTGTCGGACTGCAGTAATATCACACGCAGGTCTGCTCTGCTCAGACGGATCATGTGATGCGCTCTCAGGATCCGCGCGTTGTGCTCGGACAGCAGCTGGTGTCCAAATCGGCAGCCGTGCCTTCAGAAACACACACACATCCATACAGGTTCAAACACTTCATCCATGGAAGCCCATTTACACCACAAAAGAAAGAAAAATCATACTTTGGTAAATCATAAATATGACATTAAAAAAATCATAATAAAAAGTAAATAATATGACATGATAAGTCATTATTATGAGATACTACATCATAATTAGAAAATTATGACAGTGAAAATTATGACTGCAGAAAGTTATAATTTCAACTCTTTATCTCACTGACTTTTTAATATTTTTTTAATATATTAATCAGAATTATTACTTAGTGTGTAATAATTATCACTTGGTATGTCATAATTTCGACATTATCTCACTTTCAACTTTTTAGGGGCCCCATTTACATGACTGTTTTCAACTAAAAATGGAAAACTTTTTATGCATTTTGGTCGCTCGTTTACACGACAACATTGTTTTGGGGGCCTGAAAATGCAAACTTTTGAAAATGTTTTTTTCAAAGTGCAAGTTTTTGAAAACTACTGTTATCATCACAGTGTAAACTACAAAAATGTGAATTTGTGCATCTATAGGCGAATAGTGTTTATTTACAAAGTGACATCGCCATCTACTGGCCTGGCAGCAGAATACAGCGTTTTTAATTGTTTTCGTGGATCCGTGTGAATGGGGATAGTTTTCACAACGTTGTCGTCTGTACACAAAACTTTTCAAAAATGCAAAGGAAAAATTTTTGGGACATCGTTGTTGGGTAAACTTACCATTAATCTCACAATTATGACTTAGTTTGCCATAATTCCATTTCTTAATCTCATAATTATGACTTAGTACGCCATAATTTTGACTTTTTTATCCCATAATGCCTTAGTTTGTCATAATTTCGACTTTTTTATCTCATAATTATTACTTAGTATGTTAGAATTATCACTTGGTATGTCATAATTTTGACATTATCTCAATTTCGACTTTTTAGGGACCGTTTACACGACACCATTTTTTGCTAAAAACGTAAAACATTTTATGCATTTTGGTTGTTCATTTACACAACAACATTGTTTTGGGGGCCTGAAAAGTTTTTGAAAACGATACCGTTTATCATCTCTGTGTAAACTACAAAAACGTGAATTTCTTTACAAAGTGACATCGCCATCTACTGGCCTGGCAGCAGAATACAGTGTTTTTAATCGTTTTCGTTGATCCATGTGATCAGGGTTCGGTTTGATGTTGTCGTCTGTACACAAAACTTTTCAAGAACGCAAAAGAAAAACTTTTCCATTTTTGGAAAATTGTTATTGTGTAAACATACCATTAATCAGTTTCGACTTATCTCACAATTATCACTTAGCATGTCATTTCAACTTATCTCAACTTAGTTTGTCTTCAACATTTTATATCATAATAATGACTCAGCATGTCACAATTTTATCTCATAGTTTCAACTTTGTATCTCATAATTATGACTTATGAGTTTGTTATAATTATGACTAAGTCACATGACCTAGTATGTCTTCATTTTTACCTATATCATACTTGTAATTTGTGACTGTCATATTTCAGACTTACCACAGCATTGTATTTTTTGGCAAAAATGTGCTTCCAAATTCATCATCAGATCACGTGTTTGTAAATTTTCTCTTGTCTGAAGTGTGTTTGAATCAGCTGGTGCTTTGCTGATTTTAGTGGATGTATGAAGTTGTTCACGCAGGTGAGGAGAATCACTACATCATCCACTAACTAACCGCAAACAAACACAATTCTGACAGGCATAAATCTTTGTTTACAATCAATAACACTTGATTTGACACTTTAGTGATCTAATGAATGACACTCAGACATAAGTGCTGTGACAACTTGCCCCAGACAATCAACTCCACGCACCTGCTGCAGCGTCCCATCATCAGCTCATATTTACACAGATGGAGGTTTTCACACAGTTCGTCACACGATGTCTTTCGACACAATTCGACGTTAGTTTGGGCGAAAACCTCTTTACTTTGGTTTTGCTGAATGACGGTGAAGATGTCGCTCTGGCGGAGGATTTTATCCAGGGAATTCTGCGGTGATATTTCCGCCAGGCCGAATGAAATGTCCAGAAGACGCTCATAGTCCATCGCTCCGTGATTCCCACACAAAACCTTCAGGAGAGTTTCTTCAGCCATGATTCTGTCATCCGTCGATCTGTGGCGTTAGTGAGTGTCTCCGGACACTGACTCCAGATCAGCCCCTGATTTATTCTGTCTGAGAGGAAACGAAACTCACGGGCTGAAATCACGCCCCGTTTCAACTACGGGTTTCATCAGCGACATACACAAACATGAATGTTATCTCGTGCAGTATATGAAACACGACGGAAATTAATTATTAAAGATAACCTTACATTTTCAATTTTAACAACAACTACCAGCAGTGTTGTTCACGAGCGCGGGAAAAATGTTCTCGAGGGCGTCATTATAGATATTAAATTGAATTATTATTATGATTTAGATAAGAAAAATGCATAATCCAAAAATAATATGAGCACGAGGAGTGTCATTTTAAAGGGTTAGTTCACCCAAAAATGAAAATTCTGTCATTTATTACGTTACTCACCCTCACACATGTCTTTCCATACCTATAAGACCTTCGTTATAATATTATTTATATAATATTACAATATAATATTAATATTATAAAGCGACGAGAATATTTTTGGTGCGCCAAAAAACAAAACAAAATAACGATTTCAAAACACTGCTTCAGGAAGCTTCGGAGCGTTATGAATCTTGTGTCGAATCAGCGGTTCGGAGCGCCAAAGTCACGTGATTTCAGCAGTTTGGCGGTTTGACACGCGATCCGAATCATGATTCGACACAAAAGATTCATTACGCTCCGAAGCTTCCTGAAGCAGTGTTTTGAAATTGGCCATCACTATAAGCCGTTATTTTGTTTTTTTGGCGCACCAAAAATATTCTTGTGGCTTTATAATATTAATATTGAACCACTGTACTCACATGAACTGATTTAAATATGTTTTTACTACATTAATGGATCTTTAGAGAGGAAATGTCTGGCTATGCAGCAATGACATTACTTGATTGCAGGCCTTGAATGGTTTGAGAAACAAAAACTAGTGGGATTTCAGTCAGTCATTCACTTGATGAAAATTTTGAGGATAAAGTATAAGGATTATGAGGAAACCTAGGGGGAAAAGTCAATGTGAGTAAAAAAAAAAAAAAACACTTTGAAGTTGTGTATAGGAAAGCTTTATTATGACAAATATCTCAAATATTGAGATTATTACAAAGGTCCAAGTAAAGATCAAGACAAATTATACATTCCATTAAAGACAGCTTGACATGTTTTCTAAATGCATGTTATAGATCTTATTGTGAATATTTTTTTTATGTATATGTTGTTTTTTTCTCTCTTTGGTGACATGCAAAATTCTCCAATCATCTGCAATTCTCCAATCTTAGTGTTCCTAAACCCCGCCCCCTGCTAAATCGAGAGCCACGCCCACATCTTAACATCCAATCAACAACCGATGCACACAGTCAAGCCCTGCCCTAACTTTTTTTTTTCCAGTAATTTGCTACACTCAGATGTAACAATACTATTGTAGGAGACATTTTTGGATTTATGTAATTTTTATTTCACACCGTTAGAGGGCACAGAGTTGAATGTATTGCCGTTATTATAAAAGGTATGGATACTGAATTTTATTGAATTTGTTCAAGAAAAAAAATGTGTTAAAACCTACAACGGAAGAAAAGATCTGTCGCTTCTTGGTTTCATCACGACTTTAACCTGAGAGTACAAGACACCAGAACAACTCTTCTTCTGCCATTTTCTATTAATGCGTAACATTTATAACTTGATTATCAGCATTAACATTTCACTGGCTTCTTCTTAAGCCCAAAGTATGCTTCACTTTTTACGCATACATGAGGGTCAGCATACATTTCGTCATAAAAAAGAGTTAAGCGCAGGTCGCATTTAATTTTTTTTGCAGTCATTAGTTTATCCACAAGGCGGCAACAGTGCCCTGGGGAACAGAACAGACCGGAACGCATGCAAGCTACAGCGACAATGGATGCCTATATAGACTAGAGATTGAGCGAAGAGGTTAAAAAGTACCCTCGTTTGTACAACTCTAGCATGAAAGAATACAAAGATATCAACATGGGTTGTAACTCGTGGAGAGATTGCTCAAAACTGAGCATGCGTCGAACGCCTGTGTATGCAAGTTAAATGAAGTATACTTTGCAAGGATGTGCGTTCGTACGTGTAAAAAGCCAAGTATACCTTGGGCTTAAAGCAACCGAAGTGATCACATGGTGCCCAATTAACAAATTATGCAGTCTGATTTTGAAGACTTTGAAGAAGCTGATGTTGAGGAGGAAGAATGTAAGGGAGAAGTATACGAGGAGGAGGCGGAGACTCTTGAGGGAGATGTAGCTGAGGAGGAGAAAGAGGAAGATGCAGCTGAGGAGGAGGAATGTAAGGGAGAAGCATAAAAGGAGGAGGTTCTTGAGGGAGATGTAGCTGAGGAGGCACTTGAGAAGGAGGTGTATGACGGAGTGACTCTGACGCTGGAGTTTGTGCTGCTGTATGAAGGAACAGCTACACGTCTCACCGGCGCCGTTGGTCTCGTGATTGTATGATGGATTTGTGGCTCATATTCACTTGAGTCTCTGTACTCGATTAGATACTCAGGGTAGATCTGGTGCTTTTCGAACACAACAAATATGGACGGATCGTACATGTCATTCACACAGCTGTCGTAGAAGATGGTGTCTCCTCCATCTTTGGACGGAGGCCGGAGGTATTCGGAATCACCTTTGGTGTAGTCGCCAACCAGAATCCGACAAACAAACATGGAACGAGTGCCAGAGTCTTTGGTGTAGCTGTGTGAGTATTTCGCATCCCTGGCGAAATAACTACCTGCAAAAAGAGACGATGGATATTCACAGAAATAGTTATGCAAAATCTGACATCAATTACCCAGCTAACAGGGAATGTTCTCAGACATGGAACGAAGGAGAGTAAATTTTGATTTTTGGGCAAACTTAAGTCTTTAAAAACAGCTTCAGAAGAGGACAAAGTTCACATGCATTTAACACTTGTTCATAATCCTGGTTTTCAGAACTTCACCTTTTCCGTAGGCTGTGCCATGAGTTCCACAGATCCTCCAGTCGAAGTTGTTCTTGCAGATGGCATGTACATGCTTGTGGTCGGTGCCGTGGAAGAGCTGCTTCTCGGCCACATCTTTTCCTCTGTTGTTCTTTTTCATACAATCCCTTTGCCTAAAAAGCATGCAAACCGTCAGACTTGCTGTAATTTATCTTAGAATGGAAGTTTAGATGAGTGCATGTCTTGTGGCCTTACCACTGAAACACTTCCCATAATGCTTTGTTCTGGATCCTGTCAATATTCAGAATGCTGAAGCCTCTCATGGTGCGATTGAACAGCTCTTTGATTTTGATGTATTCACCTGCCGTGCTCTGCAGCGACACTCTCTGAGCAAAACAGCGCAGAACAACATCAACACGTCGTGTTGTGCAAATCAATGACATTGTGAAGGAATCCTAAAATCACAGCTCACCTTGTATCCGGTTTCAGGGGTGAGAGCTTTATCCCAGTGTTCCGGCAGAGCCTTGAAATTGTTGGGTGTCCTTTTACTGAGAACAGATGTGAAGAGTGTTTGGTCATACACGTTTCAGAAAGTTTGAGAGAGAATGAGTCTGAGCACAGGAGCACTTTCTTACGTTGTCTTGATTGTTCGAACATCAGCTGCTGACACAAATTTGGGACGACGTTTGACGACTTTTTTGGTTGTGTAGCGTTTGTTTTCCTGGATCATATCTGAAGAGCAAGATTAGTCAAACTGCATTAAGGCGACAGTCATCATATTCAGCTTTATTGGCTTATAGAGCTGTGTGCAGGTTCCTCAAGACTACTACTGCAGTTACTACCCAGTCAGATAATGTTACCATGGTGACAAATTAACACTCTCACACTCAGTGATGGGTTGTAATGAGTAATGTAACACACTTCAAATAATGTGCATTAGGTAATCATATTACTTTTGTGATGTAACGAGTAACGCATTACAAGTAACATGCATTACATAATCAGATTACTTTTTGATGTAACATGTAACGCATTACAAATAACGTGCATTAGGTAATCAGATTACTTTTGTGATGTAACGAGTATGCATTACAGATAACGTGCGTTATATAATCAGATAACTTTTGTGATGTGACGAGTAATGTAACAAATTACAAGTAACATGCATTATGTCATCAGATTACTTTTGTGATGTAATGAGTAATGTAACGCACTACAAGTAACGAGCATTAGGTAATCAGATTACTTTTGTGATGTAACAAGTAAAGCATTACAAGTAATGTGCGTTACATAACCAGATTACTTTTGTGATGTAACGAGTAAAGCATTACAAGTAATGTGCGTTACATAACCAGATTACTTTTGTGATGTAACGAGTAATGTAACGCACTACAAGTAACGAGCATTAGGTAATCAGATTACTTTTGTGATGTAACAAGTAAAGCATTAGAAGTAATGTGCGTTACATAACCAGATTACTTTTGTGATGTAACGAGTATGCATTACAAATAACGTGCGTTACATAACCAGATTACTTTTGTGATGTAACGAGTAATGTAACGCACTACAAGTAACGAGCATTAGGTAATCAGATTACTTTTGTGATGTAACAAGTAAAGCATTAGAAGTAATGTGCGTTACATAACCAGATTACTTTTGTGATGTAACGAGTAATGTAACGCACTACAAGTAACGAGCATTAGGTAATCAGATTACTTTTGTGATGTAACAAGTAAAGCATTACAAGTAATGTGCGTTACATAACCAGATTACTTTTGTGATGTAACGAGTATGCATTACAAATAACGTGCGTTACATAATCAGATAACTTTTGTGATGTGATGAGTAATGTAACGCACTACAAGTAACATGCATTATGTCATCAGATTACTTTTTTGATGTAACAAGTAGCGCATTACAAGTAATATGTGTTACATAATCAGATTACTTTTTTGATGTAACAAGTAGCGCATTACAAGTAATGTGTGTTACATAATCAGATAACTTTTGTGATGTAACGAGTAATGTAACGCACTACAAGTAACGAGCATTAGGTAATCAGATTACTTTTGTGATGTAACAAGTAAAGCATTACAAGTAATGTGCGTTACATAACCAGATTACTTTTGTGATGTAACGAGTAAAGCATTACAAGTAATGTGCGTTACATAACCAGATTACTTTTGTGATGTAACGAGTAATGTAACGCACTACAAGTAACGAGCATTAGGTAATCAGATTACTTTTGTGATGTAACAAGTAAAGCATTAGAAGTAATGTGCGTTACATAACCAGATTACTTTTGTGATGTAACGAGTATGCATTACAAATAACGTGCGTTACATAACCAGATTACTTTTGTGATGTAACGAGTAATGTAACGCACTACAAGTAACGAGCATTAGGTAATCAGATTACTTTTGTGATGTAACAAGTAAAGCATTAGAAGTAATGTGCGTTACATAACCAGATTACTTTTGTGATGTAACGAGTAATGTAACGCACTACAAGTAACGAGCATTAGGTAATCAGATTACTTTTGTGATGTAACAAGTAAAGCATTACAAGTAATGTGCGTTACATAACCAGATTACTTTTGTGATGTAACGAGTATGCATTACAAATAACGTGCGTTACATAATCAGATAACTTTTGTGATGTGATGAGTAATGTAACGCACTACAAGTAACATGCATTATGTCATCAGATTACTTTTTTGATGTAACAAGTAGCGCATTACAAGTAATATGTGTTACATAATCAGATTACTTTTTTGATGTAACAAGTAGCGCATTACAAGTAATGTGTGTTACATAATCAGATAACTTTTGTGATATTAACAAGCAAAGTAACAAAGAAGATTTGTTAAAGGTGATTTTTTAGGTTACCCTGGAAGCTGAGTGTGTATGTCTGTGATCCAACTGTGAACTCCAACACGGCATTGTTATCAGCCTGATACTTCTGCTCAAGTTCAGTACTAGAGATGGAGGACAAGCTATGACCCCCCTCCTGATGAATAAAACAGAACATCAAAAGGCCGCAAAGTGTTAAAAATTACAGTTATATTACACCAACAGTCACCTACCGCTGTAGCATACTGGATCCAGTTTCCAAACTCGTCCTCCCAGTACCAAAGCCACTCGGTGGTCAGAATGAAGCTGGGCTGGACCACTGACGGCACCGTGGACAGACGGCGCACACTGCGAGGGCCTTGGGTCATCGTATCAAAACAGACCGGGGTGATTCCAGAGCTTTGATAGACAGAGAAACAGTCAAAACACGACAAACCACAAATTAGTTAATTCACTGACCGAATGGACAGCTTTATTATTATGTATATCTATATGCACTAAAACCTCTGCAAACACCTTAGCAACTGAATAGCAACACCCTGGCAACCACTTTCAGCATTCTAGCACTGTACAGGGCGAGTACCACTAACTTCATCTTCATGTGCTTTTATCACTCCATGAGGATCTCCCACCTGTATAGTCTTGCAGGATCACAGTAATCTTTCTCAATGGCCTCGTTTTCAGGAAGAGCTTTCCATTCGGATCCTTCCTTAACTTCCCATTTATAGGGCAGACTGGAATGCTCCTTATAACACGAGTCTGGAAAACAAGAGTGCCGCTCAGTTCACAGCTCTATGAATCATATGAGCACATAATACTGCTCAGAATAATGATGATCTTACCACCGTGCTTGCAGTGTCCTTTGATGTAATACATGCAGATCTCTGTTTTCTCTAAGAGAAGAGACACACACGTCTTCAAACTGCTCATGAATCATAAGCGTCGTTTAAGCTGAATATTGCATTCTCATATGTAACAGTTCAATAGCGGTGAGATGAGATACCTGTGTGGGTTTGTGGAGGCCTCTGAGCCTCTTGTCCTCTGCCTGCGTTAAAACCGCTCGACGGCCTCCGATTCTGTGCATTCGGGCCTCTTCTGGGGTTCTGACCGGTGGCGTTCGGAGCTGAAGAGGGCTTGTTCTTGAAACGAAGCCTCAGGACTTCAATGTTTGAGTACAGATCCTTCATGATGAGCATGAGGTCGCTGGGAATTCCTCTGTCCTGCAGGGTCTTCAGAGGATGAGGCTCGTAGAAGTCATGAGCACGAGGGCAGTCGCAGGACCCTCGCAGATATTTCTCGCAGATGTGGAGCCTCTTACAGTTCTCGGCCTCCTGACATCGGCCGTACTGTCCCACGCCGTTATTATAAGAATGACACACCTAAAAAACAAGCACTATTCTTCGGGATTCTTATGGAAGCTTGTTTCTGACTCGGAATAAAAATGAAAAAGGTTTTATATGTCACAGTTCAGACTTTATAACTCAGAGTTTATCTCATAATTCTGACTTTATTTCTTGCAATAAAGTGTACACCTCACCATTCTGACTATATTTCTCTCAATTTCGAGTTAATATCTCATCATTTTGACTTTATTTCTCACAATTCAAACTTTATATCATGCAATGCTGAGTTTATAACTTTCTGTTCTTAATTTTTTCTCACAATTTCAAGTTTATATCTCATGATTCTGACTTAATTTCTTGCAATTTATTACTCGCAATTCTGACTTTTTTCTCTCAATTGCGAGTTCATATCATAATTCTGACTTTATTTCTTACAGTTCAAACTTGCAATTCTTACTGTTTTTTTTTTTTTACTGTTTACTGTTTTATATCTAATAATTCTGACTCATAATTCAAACTTTATAACTCCTAATTCCGAGTTTTTAACTCTCCATTCTTAATTTTTCTCGCTATTGTGAGTTTATATCTCATAATTCGACTTTATTTCTCACAATTCAAAACTTTACAACTCACAATTCTTACTGTTTTTTTGCAATTCTGAGTTTAAATCTCATAATAGTTTTCCTTGCAATTCAAACTTTGCAACTCGCAATTCCCAGTTTATAACTTTCAATTCTTATTTTTTCTCACAATTTCCGATTTCTTGCAATTTCGAGTTTCGAGAATTCTGACTTTATTTCTCACAATTCGCAATTCTTACTGTTTCCTTGCAATTCTGAATATCTTATTATTCTGAGATTCTGGCTTTATTTCTCACAGTTCTGAATTTATATCCCATAATTCTGACTTTTTTCTTGCAATTCAAACTTTATAACTCGCAATTCCCAGTTCATAGCTTTCAATTCTTATTTTTTCTCACAATTCCGAGTTTATATCTCATAATTCTGACTTTATTTCTTGAAATTCTGACTTTACAACTCGCAATTCCGAGTTTATAACAATTCGCAACTCATAGTTTATATCTTGCAATTCTGGGTTAATATGTAAACTCGGAATTGCGAGGGAAAAAGTCAAAATTGCGAGAAATAAACTCAAAATTGTGAAAGTCACAATTGTCTTTACTCTTTTATTCCGTAACAAGTTTCCACAGGCTCAGTTTTTATAATGCCCATGCATCATGTATGTCAGAGCTCTGCATTGAGACTAAAGTAAGTGAAATGCTCTTACAGCCGGCAGGAGAGAGTTGTCGCTCTGTAGAAGCAGAATGCGCAGTTCTTTCACGTCCAGTGTGTTCAGACCATGAGCGGTCAGCACTAATTCATTCTGACCTGACAACAGATCATGACTGAACCGACATCCTCGTCTGTGGGGAAACACATTCGTTTAAGGAACAGACAGTTTTTGCATTGCATTTGGTTTTATTTTAGTTACTTTTATGCATTATTATTATTATTAACCTACACCTTGCCAGGCCTTTTTTGAAAATAAGAACATAATAAAGGTTAAATAAACACCTGCTTCTGTCCAGCCCAAATATTCCTAACATTATTAAATACCAGATAATTAATGTTTTATACTTTTAACGTTAATGGAAGAACGTTTGTTCATAACTTTGAGAGAACTGGGTTAATATAGCCTACTTTATATAAAATAAATAAATACTTATTATACAGTATCAGCAAGTGTGACTCATGAATCACCTGATTTATGACCATCGCTAAGTAAACAGTGTTCCAGGTGAAATATGTTTCAAATATCTGTGTTTTGCCGAACTGAACTCTCTCACCTTCCTCTGTCGAAGCGGCAGGACCCGAACAGAAACCATTTGCACAGGTGCAGATTCGCGCAGCCCGAGCAGTTCTGGGCTCGACACAAGCGGACTTTGGTTCGGACGATCACCGTCTTCTGTCCGTTCATGAACTCGACGGAACAGGATTCACTCCTGCTGATGATTGACTCGATGGCTTCATCATATAGACCGAATACTGATGTTAAATCATCGAGCTTCATTGATCCATTATGGGCACAGATCGTCTTGATGATCGCCGTTTCGGTCATGATGGACTCTGGATGACAGGGAAATAAAGAGAGAACATATTGAGGAAAGGAAAACGAAACTTAAACACATGAAGGAGGAGCTTCAACAACTATAAACAGACTCGCTAGCGCCATCATTATCAATAGTGTGAAAGGTTATTTGGGATCGAGAGGAAAAACTGTATAATAATACTATTAATTTTAAATTAAATAAATTATTTTAATATAAATAAACTTGTGGGTGAAATAAAAATATTAGTTGTTATTATTAGCTCTATAAAATAGTTAAAATCAGGTTAAAATAAATATAAATAAATAAATACTACATTTAATAGTGCAATACTATAGTGCTGTGTAACATAATATATCATAATGTAACTTAACAGAAACTAATTAAGTTGGCTTGAAAGAGCCAACTTACTGATCTACGTCTTAAGCTTATTATTATTATTTAGACTAAATTTTCAATTGTATCTCCTCCTAGACTGTTCAAGCTACAACCACCAAACTCGGACTAGACCTTCAGACTGTTCTGACTCGAGTTGCTATCTTTCAGACTGATCAGACTCACGGTTTTCCTAAAAATGCTGATTAAACCTGGAAAAAGCTCCCATTGACTTCCATTGAACTGCATTGGCTGAT
The DNA here is from genome assembly GCF_024489055.1 of Chanodichthys erythropterus. Classification (NCBI taxonomy): domain Eukaryota; kingdom Metazoa; phylum Chordata; class Actinopteri; order Cypriniformes; family Xenocyprididae; genus Chanodichthys; species Chanodichthys erythropterus. The sequence continues at coordinate 967,578 of NC_090228.1, forward strand.
CTGAACATTCCGTCCAACTGTCAAAATTCAAATTCAAACACACAGACTCAATTAAACTGCCATTCCTATTTCCAAGCCATTTAAACTCATTCAAACTCATTCAATCTATCTATCTATCTATCTATCTATCTATCTATCTATCTATCTATCTATCTATCTATCTATCTATCTATCTATCTATCTATCTAATAAAACTTAAACTTTCAAACTTCAAACTTTTAAAACTTCTTCAAACTTTCTGACTATGCTTTTTCAAGCCAACTTAAAGTTTGTCCTCAAACTTTTTTATCTAGTTTTAGAGTTATAATATTAATACAAGCTGTTACATGGAGCGGTGCACGAGAAGGATCACATGACTCTTTTAGTTATTGAGCACTTTAAAGGGACAGTGCACCCAAAAATTAAAATTCTGTCATCATTTACTCACCCTTAAGTTGTTCCAAACCTGTATAACTGATTCTGCTGAACACAAAAGAAGATATTTTGAAGAATGTGGGCAATCGAACATTAATTGGTCCCCATTGACTTCCATGGTATTTTTTTTCCATACTATGGAAGTCAATGGGGACCATCAACTGTTCAACATTTGTCAAAATATCATCTTTTGTGTTCAGCTGAAGAAAGAAACCCATACAGGTTCGTAACAACTAAAGGGTGAGTAGTGACAGATTTTTTTTGTGGGTAATCGAGCAGTTAATGGACCCCATTGACTTCCATAGTAGGAAAAACATACAATGGAAGTCAATGGGGTCCTCTTTGGTTACCCACATTCTTCAAAATATCTTTTTTGTGTGTTGAGCAGAAGAAAAGAAGATTTGAAACAACTTGTAGGTGAGAAAATGATGACGAAATTTTCAGTTTTGGGTGAACTATCCCTTTAAGTTGAATCGTGGCTTTTGTGCGATGCTACATTTACGCCACTAGATGTCACTGCAAGATCCTTCGACTAGTCTGGTCACATGGAGATCATGTTTGCTATAGCCCATAATGTGGCACCTGCTGATAATATATATTGTATATAGATATATATAATGTGACAACATGCCCCACTATAAAGATCAATGCAAGAACAGTGGAAAAGTAGCTTTAAAGGGATAGTGTACCCAAAAACTTAAAATTCTGTCATCATTTACTCACCCTTAAGTTATCCCAAACCTGTTTGAATTTCTTTCTTCTGCGGAACACAAAAGAAGATATTTTGAAGAATGTGGGTAATCGAACAGTTAATGGACCCCATTGACTTCAACAGTAGGAAAAAATATACTATGGAAGTCAATGGGGTCCATTAACTCTTTGGTTACCCACATTCTTCAATATATATATATATATATATATATATATTGTGTGTTGAGCAGAGGAAAAGAAGATTTGGAACAACCTGTAGGTGAGAAAATGATGCCAAAATTTTCATTTTTGGGTGAACTATCCCTTTAAGTTGAATCGTGGCTTTTGTGCGATGCTACATTTGTCACTGCAAGATCCTTCGACTAGTCTGGTTACATGGAGATCATGTTTGCTGTAGCCTATAATATAAAAGGTAATATTTCATAATGTGGCACCTGCTGATAATATATATTGTATAGCTATAGATATATATAATGTGACAACATTCCCCACTATAAAGATGAACGCGTGAACAGACCTGCAAGCAAAAGTGTAAATGTAGCTTTTATGTAGAAAAAAAAAAAAAAAAAAAAAAATCCACACAACCCGAGAAATTGTGAGTGTCCCGGTCTGATCAGCTATAATAATGTGTGCAATACCAGTGTGATGCAGCAGGTGTCGCGCGTTTATCGAATAAAGAGTCGCTTATAGTTTGAGAACATCAAACGTTACGGTTTAAATATATATTTGTTTAATGCTTGACAGCATGAACATATCATTGTACTTCTACATCTAAATATACGTGTGTTTATTTGTTTGTGTTTAATTTTTTTTATTTTTTTTTTTAAAAAAGGGAAATATTAATAATAACTATAATGCACTGGTTTAAAATAATATCGTGCAAAGCTCTGTACAATTAAATACGACGTCGATTCGCTTCCCAGTCGGAGTTCATTCACTGATCTGATTCCGGATCAGCGCTGTTGTTTTAACTCGCAATATCTGATCCAGTGTCCGTTCCGCGACTGAAACACAAACACGCGATTTCCTGCGTCGAGTTTCCCTTTAAGGCGCCGCGCGCTGCCTGGAATTCACGTCATTTCGCCGCGAAGCGTCCGGATCAATGAGGTTCCGCGCTGCGCGGTGCGTTGCGCTCCTGCGAGCGACGCTTCCAGGAAGGTGTTAACCATCGCGCTGCCGCAATGTAGCGCCTGTTTGCGCGTTTACAAACAAGAGCACGGAGAAGTTGAAGTGTTGCGCGCGGGGCGAGGCCAATGGATGCGCGAGCGAGTTAAAAATCGCCAGTGCGTCGCGAGGGGAACATTATCCTGGCGCTTTTGCGGCTTTATTTCACGGAAGAACAAGGGAGAGGAAAGTGGAAACAGAAGAACTTCCTGAATTTCAACGCGACATGTCCGATTCCCCCTCGCAGGTCATTATTAAGGTAATTCTGCCTTTTCTTTCTTGATTCGCGGGATGCGCGTCACTGTCACGCGCGGGTTTGATGTTGAGCATCTGTTGCTGCGATCGATGCGTTAAGTTGATCGATCGCGAACGCGCTCTTGTGTGTCGTGTGCTGTGGTGAATGTGAATGTGATTAGCAATGGCATTTAAACACGCTGCTGAGTTCATGTGTTCGCTCCTGTGCACGAGCCATCAGTGGGAAAAGTTCACAAACGAGTTTGAGAAGGAGTTTTTCACCGGACTTTGAGCTGGTCTGGGATCACCCATCATCACGGACATTAGTTTGCATTAGTTATTTAGTAACAGACTCGCGGAAGCGAGAACAGCCCTTCATAAATGACTGGAAACATGCTGTTATCTGCTGCTCTTTGATCTGTTATTGCGAATTCAGTTTCCTTATTCTGCTTCACATCCTCCAGAGTTCCAACATGCTCGATTCTTCTGTGTGGTGAAGGTCCTGCGCGAGACCCGACAGTAAACAATCCGTCCGTGCACGTTTCATTTGTTCACCTTGTGATGATTAAAGTCCCCATGAAACCGACACTGACCATCCTTGTTTTGTTTTTTAATGGAATATCGCAGCGTTTATTTATTAATGCACATCATTATTGTTTTAAATTCATCCTGTCACTCACATTAGATCCACCTATAGCAAAACACAACCATCAAATCAATCCCCCACAGACAAAATCAAGCTCCGCCCTACATTTGTTCTTGTCTGCGAGGCGTTTCACGTCACAAGAGGGAAGAAGATATGGCGACTTTAAAGGATTAGTTCACTTTAAAATAAAATTTCCTGATAATTTCCTCCACATCATCCAAGATGTTCATGTCTTTCTTTCTTCAGTGGAAAAGACATTAAGGAAATCATTCCAGGATTTTTCTCCATATAGTGGACTTCACTGGGGTTCAACGGGTTGAAGGTCCAAATGTCAGTTTCACTGCAGCTTCAAAGAGCTCTACATGATCCCAGACGAGGAATAAGAGATAACACAAATGATCGTCTTGCACGTGCTTCCGCGTTCTGTATTCTTCAAAGCGCTTACGCCGTATGTCCTACACCTTCCCTATTCTAACAAACGCAGCGCCAGTTTTGTTTTTTCCATAAATAGAATAGGGAAGGTGTAGGAAGCTGCACTGAAACTGACATTTGGACCTTCAACCCGTTGAACCCCAGTGAAGTCCACTATATGGAAAACCTTAATTTCTTTTCCACTGAAGAAAGAAAGACATGAACATCTTGGATGACATGAAGGGAAATTATCAGGAAATTTTATTTTAAAGTGAACTAATCCTTTAATCAAAACATCATAACTGGATGTTCCAGTGAAGCGTCAGTCTTCTCTCTCGTCCTCCAATCATTTAGTGCGATTAAACTCCGCCCCTCAAGCTCTTGCTCATCTGCATACACTTGAGTGCCACGCCCACATCTCAAGAGCCAATCAACAACCGATGAAGCCCCGCCCTACATTCTTCGCCCGTACGAATAAAAACCTGTCGCTGCTCGTTTGCGATATTAAAACGTGTGATAGAGAAACTCATGTTTTATGTTATTTTCCTTAAAATAGGAGCAAAATAAAATAAACAAGATTCCATCTGGGATGTGTTTGGGATTTGCCCTAAATATCCCAGGTGTTCCCTCCTGCATGAGACCTGACAGCACACTTATTGTAAACAATCCGTCCGTGCATGTTTCATTTTTTCACCATGTAATGTTTAAAGTCCACATGAAACCGACACTGACCATCCTTGTTTTTATGGAACATCGCAGCGTTTATTTAATAATGCACATCATTGTTTTAAATTCATCTCGGATGGTGCGAGGCCGGGGCATCCTGTCAATCACATGAGATCCACCTACAGCAGAACACAACCATCCAATCAATTCCCCACAGACAAAACAAAGCTCCGCCCTACATTTGTTCTTGTCTGCAAGGCCGTTTCACTGGGATATACGGCACAAAAGAGAAGAAAGTACGACAACTTTGATCAAAACGTCATCACTGGATGTGTCTTCTCCGATCAATTAAGTGCGATTAAACTCCGCCCCGCAAGCTCTCGCTCATCTGCATACACTTGAGTGCCACGCCCACACCTCAACAGCCAATCAACAACCGATGCACAAATGTAGAGCTCTGTCGCTGCTTCTTTAAAGCACGTGATTAGCCCGTTCATCGCTGCCTAGAGACACTCGTGTTTTACGTTATTTTCCTTATAATGGGAGAGTTTTTCATGCAAACATCCGTCTGGGATGTGTTTGGGATTTGCATGTTTTGCCCTGAGTGTCCCAGGTGTTCCCTCCGCTAATGCTGGAGGTTTCTGACAGTTGTAGAAACACCCACGCTTGGTTGGAGTGGCTTTGTTCTGTGAGGGAGTCGAATGCAAAAGCGCTCACAGTGCAGCGGTCGCGTCACGTCTGATTTATTTGCACAGAGCCGGCGGACATCTGCGTTTGAGGAAGTTTCCAGAGAACCGCTCTCTGTGCTTCCCGGCTCTGGGTTTTACCCTGGAAACGAGCACATGAGCGTCTTGTAATTTCAGTTCTCGGTGCAAATGCTACCGTCGCCCTATATGGAAACTGGACAGGAAGTCAGCAGTGATTGACAGAAGTGAAATCAGAACTCTGAAAAGGAGCCGAACATGAGCTCATCATATTACTCACATCCATGACTGAATGTGCGATACGGAGAATAACAGAGTGCAAAGTGAAGAAACGTGTCGAAGGGATCGTAAAGTGGTCACCGTTTACTGTTGTTTCAAACCGCTTTCTTTCTTTTGCAGAACATGAATGACGATATTTAGATAAGCGGTGCTGACCGCATTTGTTCCTGTTTATTTTGGTTATAACTAAAAATGGCCTGACGCATTCAAAAGGTGGATAATGTTCCTCAGATCATCAGTTTAGGTGCAGCATGACCTCTGCGTGACCCTTTGACCTGTCTGCAGGGTCATGTGAGCAGCTTCATGTTCATTCAGCGCAGAACAGCTCCGAGGGAGTGTCGGTCTGATCGAGTGTGTGTCGTCTAAGCCCTGTGTGTGTGTTTTCAGCAGGAGAGGAGCGCTTTCAGCCCGTCCGCGAGCCCGTTGCCAAATTCCACTTCCTCTCCCGGCCATGTCCCGCCCTCATCGGCTAATGCCAGGACAGAAGAGGAACCGACCAGACTGCCGGCACACCTGCGTGAGTGACACACACACACACAAAAACATAGAAACTCACCCGGAAACAGTGACTAACACACACGCACACACACACCTCCTACATGCTTTATGCAACAACCTGAGACACACACAAGCTTTTGTTCTAGTATGACGCATCGAACCTTCACAGGCAGTAATTGAGTTTGTCGTCACTGAAACAAACACACTCATGCTGAGACGAAGCTTCTGCCTCAGTGTCTGTCCGAACACGTTAGAGCTGCACCATTAAATCACGCTTTAATCAGATAAACGTGCGCGCTGTGTGTTTCAGAGTGAAGCGCGGCGCTGTGCTCGTTCACACGCGCCGACACCGACACTACATGCACAACGTGAAAATCGAGAAATAAAGCCATATATATTAGTGTTAGAACTTTACATTTGTAAAATAAAATTATAATTGTACAGTATTTTTAAGTTACATATTATAAAATATATATGTAATATTTCTTTTTTTAGTAATATATTTGTATTAATAGAAATAATAGTAATATTTCTTATTTTTTAATCATTTTTATTTATTTTTTATTAAAAATAATTTACAACTATTATTACTATTATAATATAGCTATATTAATGTTTAACAGTTAAATAATCTTAATTTTTTATGTGGTAATGTTTTTTATTAATAAAAATAATAGTAATATTTCTTATTTTTAGTAATATATATTTGTATTTATTAATAGAAATAATGGTAATATTTCTTTTTTTTGTAATATATTTATATTTATTAATAGAAATAATAGTAATATTTCTTATTCAATTATTTATTAAAAATAATTTACAAATATTATTACTATTATTATTTTATAGCCATATTAATGTTTAACAGTTAAATATTTTTGTATTTTTTAGTTGGTTATTTTTTTATTTATTGATAAAAATAATAGTAATTTTTCTTATTTTTTAGTCCTTTTTATTGCCATATAGTAATATTTTTAACAGTTAAATATTTTAAACAGTTAAACAATTGTAATATTTTTTATTTATTAATAAAAAAGTAGTAATATTTTTTTTTTTTTTAGTAATTTCTATTTTTATTATTAAAAAATATAACAACAACAACAATAATAATTATTACAATTATTTTATAGCAATGTAGTAATATTTTTTCTTTTAATTTTTGTATTTATTTATTAATAAAAATAATATATATTAATAATGATAATAATAATAATATATTATATTTTGCAGCCCTAAAAACAAACACAACAAACTTGGAATTGTAATTCACATTTTACTTTGAAAACATAATTTTGTATAAATAAACTATTTTCATATTTCTTTTATTTCAGTGTCTCTTTTTCTTACTTTGAGCTTTTTATTTCGCATACAGAACAGATTGTTGTTGTATGAAGGGTTTGTTTGTCTCTCTCTGTCTGTTTTTGATGCCATAAAAGCTATAATAAAAATAATGTTATATAATATAAAAAAACCCCAGTTGGATATTTTCCTCATGTCGTGCAGCCCTCGAGCGCGTGATGCCTGCGGTCATTGTAGTGCACTAACTAGTGGTTAACTCTCACTCTGTGAGTGAATGCAGGTGGGTGTGTTTGCGTTTGGAAATGACGCTGGTGGAGTGGCAGGTCTGGACGTGTCTCGCTCGGATCAGGGATCAGGGTGGAGTTGGACGCGCTCCAACTAACAGGATGCTGAAAACGCAGCAGATCAATATTTAACCCGTCTGTTTGATATGCAGCGCAGAAGTAAACGTCTGTCCGTCCGTCTCTCCTTTGGACTCGCCGTCAGGTTCCTGATCTGGTTAGAGCAGTTATTCAGGAAGTTAGTTATAAACCCGTATTTGAGTTTTGATTTCCACTTCCTGCCTACTGAATCCCTGTGATCCCAGTCCACTGTGATGCATGACACGCTCGAAAATGAGTCGTGATCAACCGATCTGAACTTAAAAACAGGAGTAAAAAGTAAACAGTGTGCTTAGTAACTCTGTGTACACTGGGAATCTTATTTCTTCAAATAAAGACCTTGTAATATATACAGTACACAGTTATGAATATGACAGAACAGCAAACTGGATAATCACAGGATAGTTTAAATTCACACGCACTTTCATTGCAGGAAACAAATGCAGAGGATCTAAGACCTGGATTTGTTTGTGGAATTAAATCAAGCCTTTAATATTTATTAAATATTTAAATGACATAAATGCATATTTTCTGAATGCCGTCGGTTTATTAAAAGAGCATTATAACATTTGTTTTTGTATTAGAGATTTGTATTCAATTGGAGAGAACTGTTAAACAAAGACAGTAAACTAATGAAGACTGGATTCAATATAAGTCACTTATGACACTGATACATGCCGATAATTTAAAAAATATTGGCTAATATATCGGTACATGTCAAGTTAGAAGTAATGTAACACATCAGCTGATATATTAAAGTCAAACATATCAGACGATAAATTCATAAATATCAAATTATAAAAATATAACATATCAGCCGATATATCGGTAAAGTCAAATTATAACAAATGTTACATATCGTCATATATATTGGTAAAGTCAAATTATAAAAAAATGCCAAATATTGGTTAATGTCAAATTATTAAAATATCAGCCGATATGTCGGAAGTCAAATTATAAAAAAATTTACATCTGCCAATGTATTCGTAAATATCAAATTATACAAAAATTTTACATATCGGCTGATATGTAAGTAAAGTCAAATGATAAAAAAATGTAAAATATAGGTAAATGTTAAATTTATAAAAATATCAAATATCTGCCGATATATCGGTTTAATGCTAAAAATGGGAGCTGCTGAAAATATCAAAATACACCTGATAGGGTTTGAATCTTTGGGCAGGCAGTAAATCGGTTTGATTCACAATCAATTCAGGATTCAAACGATTTTCACAATGAGATTCGATTTCAATTCATGACACAATTCATGATTTATTTATTTTTTTTAATGATAAATATATAAGTGCATCCATAGCAGAGTCATTGAATCATTCATTCAAGAGATTTGTTCAAAAACGCTGATTCATCCAGTAATGAAACGAGTGAGTCATTGAATCATTCATTCAATCCAATTAAAAAAAAATAATAATAATAATAATAATTTAAATTAATGTAATTGCTGCAGTCTATTTAAAAATATTTAATTTTGTCTGAACCTCTTGTTAATTACATGTTTCTTTGTTTAGTTCATGATCTCTATTTCTGCATCCCTAACAGCCTTCTGGGAAATGGTATGTGATTGTATGTTTAGCCGTGTCCATATGTTGTGGGTTTGTTCATGCGCTGAAACTCTCACCTGCATTAGATGTGAGTTACAGACGAGACGGGGGGGGGGGGGGGAAATGACAGGAACTTCCGAGAAGCTCTTTTGGCTCGAGGCGTCTCTGTTTTCCTGACAGTGATCGAATCGGCCGTTTTCCAGCAGGACTCATTCAGTGCGATGGAGGGATGGAGGGGTGTGTGTAATCATGTTAAGATGTTTGGATGAACTGAGTGTGTTTGTGTGTGTGCTTGTCTTATATTTGTGAATTTGTTGTTCTGCATTGTGTGTGTGTGTGTGTGTGTGTGTGTGTGTGTGTGTGTGTGTGTGTGTGTGTGTGTGTGTGTGTGGTTTGAGACTCGAGAACAAACCGCCATCAGTCTCACATTCATGATGAATTTGTCCGGGGGAAGGAAGGAAGATTGAAAAAAAAAAAAAACACAGAAAGAAGAAGGAAATTGCGGAGTGGGCAGAAATGCTGCTCCTTGGTTTCCTGTAGAGGAAGTGTGTGTGTGTGTGTGTGTGTGTGTGTGTGTGTGTGTGTGTGTGTGTGTGTGTGTGTGTGTGTGTGTGTGTGTGTGTGTGTGTGTGTGTGTGTGTGTGTGTGTGAGAGAGATGAGCTCGTGTCTCTGTTAACCCTTCAGGACCCACAATCCAACATGCTGCTCTCAGTCAAACACTGGAAACATCATGTTCTTCCTCAGTGTTTCTGTCTCGTTTTCCAGCACAAACGTCAAAATATTCTTAAATCAAGATACATTTACTGGAGAAGAAAAATGACTGAAGATATTAAGACTGAAAAAAGCATCAAAATGAAGTGAGTTTGTGTTTAAAACAAGAACAAATATCTGCCAGTGGAGTCAGAAATAATCCTGTTTTCCCTTTGAATTAAGATTATTTCTGACTCCACTGGCAGATATTTGTTCTTGTTTTAAACACAAACTCACTTCATTTTGATGCTTTTTTCTGTGTGTGTGTGAGAGATTCTTCTTCATCATCAGTTATTCTCGTTCTGCTTGTTTGTTTCATCACTTCACAATTGAACTGTCAAACCTTAAAAGGCATGTGAAGATTTGCTGAATCATTTCATCACTTACATATATATATATGCATGCAATATATAAATACAAATACTATCATGACATATAAATACTTAAATATTTATTTATACATAACATGAGTGTATGTGTTTTTTCATTGTCATAAAAATAGTCAGTGCAAAACGTTAATGGTGCTACAAATGGACCTTTTTTTCTTTGTGCAAAATAGATTTTTCTTTTCTTGTGTTCCTCGTGATCTTGAGGTGGAATGTGAGATTTCTTCACCTCAGAACGCTGTAAATCCATGCAAACAGTCATTCGTGGTGTTTGAGCGTCTCGTAACTCAGATTCTGTTGAAGTGGATGAGTGTGTGTGTGTGTGTGTGTATTTACACAAGCACACACACACTCTCTTTTCAGTGGGGAAATTTCCTGCGCCTGGAAGCCTCTCTCATCCTGAGGAATTTCCTGTGTGGGCAGACGGCACTTCCTGCACGCCGCTTTTTTTCTCCTCCGCTCTGAAAGGGAAACTGTTCTCACATGCCAACGGCCGAGAGCGAGCGCAGCCCAGCACTTCCTGTTCCCAACCGACTGCACATGCACACGGCCGCTCGGAAACGACAGTCTGTTCAGCTCTCCGTGAGCGTCTCTGTGGCTTTCATGCTTTTAATCATAGTGAGTCACTGCTTATACCATACCAGTTTCTGTTATTAAATTTGCTTATATTTATACTTCAGTTTTTAAATTTTCATAATTATATGCTTTGTCATTTTATATTAACATTTTATTATATATATTTGTTTATTGATTTCTTTTAATTATAAATATTGCCTTGGCAATTAAATGAGATTTTTTTTTTACTAAATATTACTTTTCATTTAATTTTAAAATTTTTTTATTTATTTTTTTTTAAATATAACTTTTTTTCATTTTATTTTTTTCCAGTAACAAAAGTTAGAAATCTTATCAGGCACTTTTTTACTTGAACTGAATTCAGGCCACACATTTCTTTCTCCAGCTGTCAATCAAAGCGTGTCACATGGGCTCATGAACCAGACTCTAGTAACGAAGGTGTTTGAATCATTGATTGATTGATCTTTCAGGAAGCGCTCGCGTCTCTGGATCAGATCGCTTGTGTTTGACATCTAACCTGATCTGCTGTGTTTCCTCATTCGCGTGTTTCCTGCTTCTGTTTCCGTCAGCAGCTCCGCTTTTATTATTAAAGGTCAGCGTGAAAGAGCCGCTTTACTTCTGTAACGAGACTCAAAGATGTGGAAGCACAGGACTTGGTTCTCATGTGATGGGAATATAACAAAACAATATATCAAATAAAATATCAAAATAATATCAAATTAATTGGATTGATGTCAAATGAAGACAGTTATTAGATTATGATGAAAGAAAATGAAAACAAATATTGATTTCTTCAGAATATCTTGACTGTAATATTCATCTCTTCTGCATCATCAGAGCGTCTGTTCCCAACTTCCTGCTCAGAAAGGAAGCTTGTGTGTGTGTGTATGTCTTTTATTGTTTGATTTAATATTAACAGACGGCAGCAGGTTAATTAGGCTACTGTCGCTTTAAGAGCGAATGCACTGATCCAATACACTGATGCACATCCGATATTCTCACAACTGTTAACGTTTTCTTAAGACATAACCGACTGTTTACGTGAAAACTTTCTAGAACGGATGTTTTGAGACCATGTTGTGTGTATTTGTCCCTTCAGGTGTTAGAAAGGGTTAAATTTGTTACTCGTGCGCTCAGAAACCGCACCGAACAGAGCTCTCTTTTGAGTCGTCACGCTTTTTCACATTTATCCATACATCTGCTCTTCTGTTTTGGTGTGTCTTTTATTGTTTGATTAATATTAGCAGACGGCAGCAGGTTAATTAGGCTACTGTCGCTTTAAGAGCGAATGCACTGATCCAATACACTGATGCACATCCAACATTTGCATTATCCATCTGCCTGCTGTTCTCTTTCTCCCAGTTGTTTACATTTTTGAACGTTTTATGTGTGTGTGTGTGTGTGTGTGTGTGTGTGTGTGTGTGTGTGTGTGTGTGTGTGTGTGTGTGTGTGCAGGGATGCAGCCGGTGTTCTGGAGCCGTGAGGACGTGTGTCAGTGGCTGCGTTGGGCTGAGAGGGAGTTCGCACTGCGCCCCATTTCCAGCGGAAGCTTCCAGATGAACGGCAAAGCTCTGCTGCTGCTCACCAAAGAGGACTTCAGATACCGCTCTCCGCACTCAGGTGACGCTCCCGCTCACGTGATGTCATGCCGTTTGCCCCGCCCACAGATTCACCTGATTAGTCCGTTGTTTGAAGTAGTATTAATCGGTTTCCTTGTGGAGAGATAATTGAGTTTTGGTTCTGGAGCGACTGTATTACTGGAACACTGCAGCTGTAGTCTCGGAGTGAAGGATTGTGGGTAACGGTGTGGTCAGATTTTTAATCTGAAGCGAAACAGTCACTGTCACTAGAGGAAGTTGAAAGTTGGGTAAACGGCCGATAAGGAAGTGTTAGTGCGTAATCGAGCCGCAACCGTCACCTGCTAGAACCAGGAATTTCCCTCCCATAAACACTGAGAACTGAGACGTGTGTGTGTGTGAGAGTGTGAGAGTGTGTGTGTGTGTGTGTGTGTGTGTGTGAGAGTGTGTGTGTGTGTGTGTGTGTGTGTTTGTTCTTCCTTTTTGAGAATCATTTCCTTGAAGTTCTTTCAGGAAGCTCTTAAATAAGACACTCAGTTTTCATGAAGACTGACGACTTCCTTCTCAATGATTTACAGCGTTTCATGTTCTTCTGTCAGACGTTCATGAATTTAAATGTTGCTGAAAGTGTAGAAGTTTAACGGGTCTGTAATGAACGTTTTCACACGGTTAGTGTGTTTTATGCTTTATACGTTTATTAGATCAGATTAATTTCTTCATGTAAATGAGTTTAATGCAAAATATTCTGTTCTGTAAGTGTGAAGCTCAGAGCAAGTGTCTGAAAACTGTTATTCAGAGAAGCGAGGAAGGTTTATACGTGATCGTTACAGATGCATCATGCAGTAATTAGTCAGGAATGTGCAGAAAGACGGCGGATCAGTGACGTGTCACGTGTGTGTTGATTGACAGGAGACGTTCTGTACGAGCTCCTGCAGCACATCCTGAAGCAGAGGAAGCCTCAGTCGTATTTCCCCGTCGGCTCCTTCCACTCGCTGAACGAGACGCCGCTGCTGCACCACAAACATGAAGGTGAGCCGGAGAATGTTGTGCTCTCGCTGAGGCTTATGGGAAGGTCTGGGCTGAACACGGTCACACGATCCCAGCAGGAATGTTGACAGAAAAACCTGTTTGACCAGGAAACGTGTGAAGACCTTTAGCTGGAGTTCAAGACAAAGAAAATGAATAAACGAGAGAACTTCCTGAAAGATGATCAAACAGGATCAGATCTGTGTTATATAGTATCGTTGAGATATTATTATAGTAGTTACTATTATTAAGTTTAATGTTTAGATTCTATTTTATATCAGTTCAGCCTCTGGGTCCCTCTAGTGGTTCAGGCCTGAGCTGCAGTTACTGTGTGTTTCTGTAAAAACCTGATGGTGTTGCAAAAATATCACACAAATATTTCTGTTTACGCTTGTTTAATGTTCATTTCAATATATAAAGTGTGTGTGTATATAAACACAACCATATAAAGAAAGAAACATTTTATACACTACCATTTTTATGTAAAGAAATGAACACATTTATTCATCAAGAATGCATTAAATTAATCAAAAGTGACACTGAAGACTGGAGTAATGATGCTGAAAATTCACAGGAATAAATGACACTTTACTATATATTCACATAGAAAACAGCTGATTTACATTAGAATAATATTTCACTATTTTTACTGTATTTGTATTTTTTTCAAACTCTCTGTCAGAAACGGTACGCCGGCCGGTGCGCGGTACAGACGCTCTGTCCCTGCAGCCGCCCACCATCGAGCTGCGCCACCGCTCGCGCTCGCCACATCATCACCCGCCGGCCCTGCGCTCGCATCCCGCCTCGGCCGAGGACCTCCAGCTGGCGTCCGCGCAGCTGCCCGACAGCAACCACCACCTGCCGGACGACGTGTACCCGCTGTCCGTGTCTCCCGCCGCCCCCAACGGTCACTGCGTTCATCCCCGTGACGCCACGCGGCCCGCCAGCCCGTGTGCGGAGGAGGCCACGCCCCCGCGCGTCATCCAGCTCATGCCCAGCGCCATCATGCACCCGCTGCTGCTGAGCCCGGGCCGCGGGCCCACGCCGGCCGACTTCAGGCACAGCCGCGGCACGCCTCAGGAGAACGGACGCGAGGGCAAAGGTCAGCAGCAGAGCGCCGTCCACTACGCGCCTCACGGCTTGAACCTCGCGGCTCACCAGCTCCCCCTGCAGGACGAGCGACACTACCGCAACCAGATCATCATGCCTGTCTCGCCACCCGAGGAACAGGCCACGCCCATGGGACGCATCGCAGGTCAGACCCCGCCCTCTTTTCTTTTATATATATATATATATATTTTTTTTTTTCATTAATTTTCCCAATAGAGTTGTCTCTGCACAGCATCATGGGTAATGTAGTTTGTACTTGCGGAATGTGAATGTTGCCCGGTTGCCGTGGCGATTGATGATGTGGTGTGTTGTGGGCGTGTCAGACTGCAGGCTCCTGTGGGATTACGTCTATCAGCTGCTGTCGGACAGTCGCTACGAGAACTACATCCGCTGGGAGGACCGCGATACCAAAGTCTTCCGGATCATGGACCCCAACGGCCTGGCCCGCCTGTGGGGAAACCATAAGGTGCCATTAGAGAACGTACTATAACATCACATGGGCTAGAATACATTATAATTACAATAAAAACTACATAAAATATTTAAAAAATTACATTTTTAATATTTAAATATTTTTTAAATTTAATTTGTAATATTTAATTAAATATAATTAATTTAATAATTTGGTATATCATTTTTTTTTTTTTTCTATTTAAAATTAAATTAAATATTAAAATTTTAAATAGAAATTAAATAAGGAATTGGTTATTAAGCTAATTTAAAAAAAATAATTTAAATTAATTTATAAAAGGTTTTAATTAAACATTAAAAACTAAATAAAATATTGATGTACATCTTCAATGTTAAATTTATTTTCTCATATTGTTTTAATTTTTAATATTTAATTAAATATAAAATTAAATTATTTATATTATTTAATATTTTTTATATTTATTTTTTAATTATGTTTTAAATTAAATTAAATATTAAATCAAAATAGATATGAAATAAGGAACTGATGCTTAAACTTTTTTTTATAAAATTGGAATAAAATTACATTTAAAATATTATAATTTACATTTTTTATATTTACTTAATGTGTTATAAGGAATTGATTAAAAAAATAATATTTTAAATAGTTTTTAATAACAAATTCCTTATAATACATTCATTAAATATTAAAATTTTTACATTTTTTAAATTGATACAAAATATTACAAAAGATTTAAAAAATTATATTTGAAATTGTTTTTAAATCTTTTGTAACATTTTTTATGAAAAATGTAAAACATTTCTAATATATATATTTTTTTAATATTTCACTTTTAATTTAATTTGTAATATTTAATCACATATTAGAAATTTAATATGAACTTTTTTTATACTTAATTTTAATTGAACTTTTGATTGTTTTTAAATTAAATATTACATTTAATTAAATTATAAAAATTAATTATATATACATTTAATTAATGTCTATATAGTGTATGTTATGAAATGGTTATGGTTGTATCTGTAAGCGGTGGTTTATTGTTGTTGTGTGGCGTGTGTGGCACAGAACAGGACCAATATGACGTATGAGAAGATGTCGCGAGCGCTGAGACACTACTACAAACTCAACATCATCCGGAAGGAGCCGGGACAGAGACTGCTGTTCAGGTCAGGACCGCCGTCCTCACGCGTTACTGACCGCCTCCGCTGCTGCGCATGTTAACGTGTGTGTGTGTGTGTGCGCCGCAGGTTCATGAAAACCCCAGACGAGATCATGAGCGGACAGACGGATCGTCTGGAGCACCTGGAGTCGGACACAGACGAACAGATCTACGTGAAGGAGGAATGCTGAGCGCCGCCTGAACTTGTCAAGCCGAAGATGCCTCGGTCCGTCTGACCTCTGAACTCTGTGTCGTCACGACGATCTCACACTGCACTGCTCTCAGTCCAAACCTGATCTTACTCTGTTTTCTAGTCTTGTACTTCAACTTCAGCAAACTTCACGGTGACAATCATTTTAATGACAAACGATGCTCTTTTTTGCAAATCAGATCTAGAAATTGTTGGTGCAGCTTTTTAATTCCTTTTGGTAAGTATATTGTACGAAGATCTGTTGCGATTTGTATAAACGTGGGATTACTAGAATGCTGGTGAAAATGTGATTCAATTCTACAATAAATTTTACTGAGTGACACAAGTGTATATTTATGGAGTTTGTTTTATGTACATGTATTATTGGGGGGGGGGCAATAGTTTAATAAATTTTGTAGGGAAATAAGAAATATTGTCAATAAAACAAAAGAATGTTAAGACGGTTATTTACAGAGAGTTGTGAAGATAAACATTTCATGTGTCTGTAGTGATATTAAGCATCTATTAGCGTCGACATGCAGAACCAGATGCGTCCACAAGATGGCGCCACGCGCACACATCAGCGTTACATCATTCAAACTTCCCGCGCTGCTGATAATAAACACACAATCACGAATATATAATAATAATAATAATAATAATAATACATCATTACAGAAAATACTGCGCTGCTAGCATGGTACATTGATTATATTTTTAAAATAGGCTACCATGATGAATGATTGCCATATAATGTTACACGATAATCTCAGGTAACACAAATATGTTTGGAAAAAAGTTATAAAAACGTTATTTCTGAACGTCCAGTTTTTAAAATGTTCTAAAAACATTTTCTTGGTTTTGAGCATTTTTTTTTTTCTATTTTATTATTCTTCAAACATTATGGGAACGTTACATTTGAATGTTCTCTGAACGTTCTGACATGAGTGGTAACATTTAAAAAAACTTATACGAACGTCCAACTTAAAGTTCTAGGGGAAAAAAACGTTCAATCAAAGATCTATAAATTGATTTTGTGTTTTGAGAACATTATTAAAGACCAAATAACGTTATTTTAATGTTACTGGAAGAACGTTTGTTCGGTAGTCGTGATAGTAACGGGGTATATTAATGTAAATGGTACATGAAATTTACCGCGTGTGTGTGTGTGAGCGAGAGAGAGAGAGGGAGAGGGGGAGAGAGAGAGCGAGAGAGAGAGAGAGAGAGAGAGAGAGAGAGAAAGAGAGAGATGGGAGTGTGTTTCAGTCATTTAGTGTGTGTGAAGCTCAGGGAAGAGCAGCATCTGTTTCTTTTTCTCTTTTTGCCCTTTAACGGCTCATATTTAACGGCATAATTTATTTAAACAGGAGACGCGGGAAACATCCTTCGGATTAATCTCGTTTATTCTGCTGTGGGACGGTTAATGACGGTTAGTGACGGTTACGCGCTCAACTCGCGCTCGGATCTGAATCATGTGAAAACGCCGATGCGCCGCTGACTGAACCGAACCGAACCGAACCGGAACCCTGGAGCGATCAAACTCCGACTCCCGCCGGACTGATCGAGCTGATCGGATGGATTGATCAGGAGCGGCTCACGTGCGGCAGGTACAAACTCATTAATGTTCCTTCATTCGCGAGATTAAAATACATGTAAAAGTCAGTCAGTCAGAACGCTGACGAATAAAACGGATAAAACACTTCAGAAATATATATAAAAAGAAAGTTTAAAGTGGATTATTGATTGTTTGGTGACAATCTATTCCCGCCACATAAGGAGAGCGAGAGAAAAAACATTACAAAAAACACCTTTTGTAAATTTTTAAGACATAAAAAGTCAAAATGAAGACTTACGAAGTCAAAATATGACATAAAGACATAATTATTACATAGAAAGTGACTTTTAGCATATGTTAATTTCGGCTCTAACTCAATTTTATTCTTTGTGTGTCATAATTATAGCATAAAAGTCAAAATTTTAACTTCGTATGTCATAATTTTGACTTTTTATAACATAAGATTTACCAAAGTGTGATTTTCTTATGTGGCAGAAAAACTCACTGACATTCGTTTAAAATACATTTGATATACCATGGTAATGCCATATGATTTGCTTTACTTTATTTTTGTGGCATTTTTTTATTATTTAATTGCATTAAAAAATAAATTAATAATTACGTACCATTTATATATGTGATCTGACTCAATGTATTAATAGTGTATTAAAACCCACAGTATTAATAGTGAACTTGACTACATAGACAGCATCATCTGCACAAACACACATGAAGAAAGGAAACACATTTTGGAGAAGTACTGCAGTAGTACCATATTAGTGATGAGCATTGTATAAATTTATGAATTTATTTATTTAACTGAT
Source organism: Chanodichthys erythropterus (assembly GCF_024489055.1). Lineage (NCBI taxonomy): Eukaryota > Metazoa > Chordata > Actinopteri > Cypriniformes > Xenocyprididae > Chanodichthys > Chanodichthys erythropterus. The sequence goes on from NC_090228.1 coordinate 986,130, forward strand.
AGTATGGCGTGTTTGAGAGTCTCTTAATATGTTTTGTTTGCATTTTATGATTACGAAACACATTATCACATTAGTTTAGAGTCAGTCAATTCATCTCTTTAGTGTAAATATGGTCAGAACCCAAATGAGACTCTTCCTGCGTCTCTGAAGTCGTTATGCGGCCACTAATGACCTTGTTTTCTGTGTTTCCGAGGTTTGAATCCAGATCTGAAGTCCAGCAGAACTGCTTGGATTAATTTAGTGTTTTTCACAGGACAGTGAAACTGAATTTAGAGTTTAAACAAACAAATGAAGAAATTAACAAATGTTATTCTAATTTAAAAGTTCGGAAGTAGATGCTAGAAACAAATATATTAAAAAAGAAGCTTAAATCAAACCCATATAACCTCGTTGTTGTACTAAAATGCTCTTTTAACGTGCCTTCACCTCATATTTTATTATACTTTTTCATACATTGTGAGTCTCCCGGCTCACAAACGAGCTTGTCACTTAATGCAGATTATAACAAAAATAAACCAGTGAGAGTGTAAGAAATAGACGCCATCTGACGAGTCGCTGTAATTAGATCGACTCTCCTTTGTTTTTCTTCATGTACTCTAGTTATTACACTGCTATTCTCGCTCCGATCTGCCAGACGAACACACCTGAATCTGGCTAATGAAGGCGCAGAGATGTTTTCATCTCGGTCTTGAGCGGTGTGTGTGTGTGTGTGTGTGTCTGCTATTATTGGCCGTCCTCATCATCACCTTGAGTCCTGCATTAATCTGGACTCGTGTTGGTCTCTGAACATATTGTGTCCTGTTGAGACGGAGGAGAGATCGACCCTGACGCGTCCGGCGAGGCGATGGATGAAAGGCCAGAAAGTGATGTTTTTCCAGCACAAATATCTAAACATTCTTAAATCAAGATACATTTGCTGGAGAAGCAAAAATTAGTTTGTTTCCCTGAAAAAAGTTTGTATCCAAATATCCACCAATAGAGTCAGAAAAATAATCTTGTTTTCCCTTTGAATTAAAGTGCCCCTATTATGCTATTTAAAGGTTTCTAATTTAGGTTTAGATTCTCCTAAATAAATTATACACTTTTTAACCACAAATGCTCGTCTTGCACTGCTCTGATGCTCCACGCATGACGTAATCATGTTGGAAAGCTCACGCGTGACGAAGTGTTTCCAAAGTGAACGTCAACGAATGTTTTCCTTCATTTCTTTTCCACTGAAGAAAGAAAGACATGAACATCTTGGATGACATGGAGGAGAGTAAATTATCAGGACATTTTAATTCTGAAGTGATCTAATGCTTTAAGATGTTCAGTCATTTTGTTTCTCCTGTAAATTAAGAATGTTTAGATGTTTGAAAACACGACAGAAGCACTGAGGAAGAACATCATGTTTGCAGGTCGTTTCAGATGCATCTACATAATCAGCCGTCACTTCCTGTCCCGTCTGCGTCCAATGAGAGCGCGCTCACGACGCGCCTAAAAATAGAGCGTTTCTGACACCTTTCATCACACTTTTGTCAGAGAACAAGTTGATGCTGATGCGCGCCGAGAGACGAGACGTGAGAGGAACTACAGCTGGGATTGACGAGGAAAGATGAAGACTGTTAAAGGAAATGTAATGAAATAAGTCAATCTGCTCCTCCAGTGTCTTGATGAAGAATGTTTAGATGTTTGTGCTGGAAAACAAGACAGAAATGTGCCAGATTTGCAGGTGATGGAAAGGTCATGTCGGGGTTAAAGGTCAAGCTAGTTGATTCTGGAAGCTGCTGTGTGTGATTTCCCAGGCTCTCAGCGAGAGGAAAATGCGTCTAAAACAGACAATCGGCCATTCAGAGTTCTTCTGAACACACGTGTGTGTGATTATAATTAATGTTCATCTCTCAGAGGTGTAATGAAAACACAAAGCATGCTGGGATGTGTTTCTAACGGCCCGACGCACTGCTGACGAGACAAAAACAGCAGCAGGAAAGCCAGATAGCTCCTCTCTGTTCACATTCACGTTTATATCTTTCAAATATTTCTTTACTTTGCTATGAAGCTCTGGAGAATTGTTTGGCTGTTTTGTCTTTTAAATAAAGGATCCAAAAGGGAGGAAGAACATCATCGTGGCGGATGTGAAACAGGCGGGCGCATTATTTTTGTGTTGGTTATTGATGCTGCCATCAGAAAGAGAGCAATTAAAAGCAGATCAGAAATAGAGCGTTCATACGACACCGAGAGATTGATCAGTGTGTGTGAGGAGGACAGATCACTGAATCTCACACACATTGATTGAAACTTCACACTGGAACGAGAGACGCTCGTCTCGCTTTATTCTCCTGAAGTCTCTGCGTGAGAAACACCTCGGATTGAGGAATCCTGAGTCTTACATGCTGTACTCCTACATGAAATCAAAAGTGACTTGTGAACGTCGCTTTGTGTTGATTTCAGGGCGAGCAGAACGTGTCCCTCATTCACAAAGTCATCGAAACTCACACATAGGTTTGCAGGAATTTTCAAAACTGGAAACATTCCATGGGAATTTGCAAAATTACAGGTTAGCCTATAACAGGGTTGCAGCATAACTTTGGTGAAAACAACCATATTTAATGCAATTTTAGTTGAGCACATTCCTCACACAGCACATGACTTACTGCAGGGATATTGAGGACACGCCCCCTGCATTCCCCAGTCCATAACATGCACATTTGATCAAAAATACAGAAAAAAAACATAATATTGTGAAATATGACTACAATTTAAAATTATGGTTTTCTATTTTAATATACATTAAAAAATAATTTATATCCAGTGATCAAAGCTGAATTTTCAGCATCATTACTCCAGTCTTCAGCGTCACACGATCCTTCAGAAATCATTCTGATATGATGATTCGCTGCTCAATTATCAATGTTGGAAACGGATGTGCTGCTTAACCCTTGTGCGGTCTTCGTTTGGGGGCTACGCTCGTGGTCTTCGGGGTCTCTGGAGTCCCTGGCAACAAAATGCAATTTTGTAACAATATAATATATTTTTTAAAAACCAATGTAATTTTACTCTGTTTATTAATGTTTTTACTCAACATTTGTACAGTTTTTGGAGGATTTGTAATATCTGTTAAATTTATATAAATAAATTAAAAAATATATTTTTTAAATAGGTTTTTATGCAAAAGCAGCTTTTTATGTAAAATTCACTTTATAAAAGGCCCAGATTTCTAACTTTCATTCATGGGGATAACATGGATAATTTGACATGGTTTAGTGTAAGATTTTTGCCCATCTTTTGGAAAATGCAGTTATAAAAGTAAAAAAACTATAATTTTTACCAGTAGATGGCTGTAAAGCTGCACTATATGCTATGTGCTATTTGAATGACTGAAATATGTCTTTTCACAAGTTTTTTTCAGTTGGATTCATAACTAAATGTTATGAAATCACAATTATAACAATAAAAATTACTTTTTGTCAAAGTTTAGCATTTTTTGTACTGAAAAAAATCAGTTTTTCAATAATATCATCAATAATGTAACCCACAGAGACCCCACTTAGAAACTGGACAAAATCCATTCTCAAAATCAGAAACAACGCACAACACACACAGACAGAAATGAAGTGGCACACTTCCAAAAATGCAAAAAACATCCCCAATACAAAAAGAACATGCTCACACACACGCACACACAAAAATAAAAATTATTTATTTTATTATTTTTTTTTAGAAAATTATTATTGAAAAACTGTTTTTTTTTTTTTTTTTTTACTTTTATAACTGCATTTTTCAAAAGATGGGCAAAAAACTTACACTAAACCATATCAAATTATCTATGTTATGCACATGAATGAAAGTTAGAAATCTGGGCCTTTGAGTGAATTTTACATAAAAAGCTGTTCATGCTTAAAAAATAATTTTTAATTTATTTATATAAATTAAAAAGATATTATGAATCCTCCAAAAACTGCACAAATTTTGAGAAAAAAACATTAATAAACAGAGTAAAATTACATTGGTTTGTAAAAAATATATTATATTGTTACAAAATTACATTTTGTTGCCTGGGGTCCCCAGAGACGACGAAGACCACGAGTGTTACTATTTTTTTACACTAACATAAAAACAAGATATCACTCCAATTTTTCTTTTTATTTGTAGATCTTAAAAGTGTTAACCTCTGTACAAAGTCTCATGCCATTTGGACAAAGGGGACATTTTTTTTATTTGAGCAAGCGTCATTTGGGGTCTCAAAATACCCCGAAGACCGCACAGGGTAACCTGTGATACTTTTTTCAGGATTCTTTGATGAATAAATAGTCAAAAAGAACAGCATTTATTTAAAATAGAAATCTTTTGTAACAATATACACTACCGTTCACAATTTGGGGGTCAGTCATTTTTTTTCTTTCTTTTTTGAAAGAAATTAATACTTTTATTCAGCAAGGATGTGTGAAATTGATATAAAAAAAGTGATAGTAAAGTATTATATTGTTAGAAAAGCAGCTCAACCGTTTCCAACACTGATAATAACTGAGTATCAAATCATCATATCAGAATGATTTCTGAAGGCTTCTGAATTGCTGCAATAAAAATATATTATTTTACACATTTACTAAATTAGAATTAATTGAATGCAAAAAAAAAGTGTTATTTCATGTTATGACCAAACAAAATGTTTATATTTGTTTTTATATGATGCATTTTATATAAATATTATACATTTATATAAATTTCCCAAAATTTCCAATTAATTCCCATAAATTCCAATTAAGTTTCCAAAATGAAATATTTCCAAAATTCCCAAGGTTAAGTTCCCGTGGAAAGTTTCTGTAAATTTACCAGAAACTTTCCACCCATTTGCAACCCTACTCACACACACACACACACACATTTGGTCTCCTGATGTGTGTGTGTGTGTGTGTGTGTGTGTGTGTGTGTGTGTGTGTGTGTGTGTGTGTGTGTGTGTGTGTGTGTGTGTGTGTGTGTGTGTGTGTGTGTGTGTGTGTGACAGAAAGCATGCTGTCGATTATGTGCAACAGTTTTATTAGTTTTGATCATATTTTAGAGCTTGTCTCGACTCTGATTGGTGAATTTTCCGCACAGCATCATGGGTAATGTAGTTTTCCACCACGATTTCAGCTGTTACACATCTAATGTGGTGTGACGGCGCCAACAGAAGCCAACCGTGTTGAGCTGTACAATGGAAACCATAATGTTTGAAGTGATTTATTTATTTGATCTTCCGTTCAGAGCGAGTGAACGCACTCCTGAGAGACGTACGGCGTGATGAGGGAACACAGATTCCTCTCATTTTTAACCTGACTAGATTTTTATTTTAATAATTCATCTGGCTGATGTATGCGAGTTTATTAATGTCTGCAACAGTCCAAAGTTTTCCGCCGTGTTCTGCAGCATAAATTATGCAGATGTCCTGCGGGTCTGCAGTACAACACAAAGAGCTGAATTAAACATGAGGAGCTTTTAGAATAAAACACACAATTAGAAACGGCTCGTTCCTCTCTGACAGATTCTTAATGAGAAAATAAGTCTGCGTTTCTCCCCTCCGGCGCTGAATTAAAGACTTTTATAAGGTCATTTGATCAGATTCCCAAGGTGATTCTGAAGAAAGACACTCACCGTTTATTAGTGTGAAACGAGCATAAATATTAGTGCGACCTCAGATTTAATGTATAATTCAGGATGTACATGTTAATATGTGTTGTAGTAACGGCTCGTGAAAAACACAGAATTTATAACGCTGACATGTACAGTAGGAGGTTATTTTTGGTCAGTTTGTCATTTAATTACAGCTTTAACGCTTTATGATTGAACATGTGATCATGACACGGATGACGAGCGTCTGGAGTTACACCAGATCTCATATTCAGACGTGTATTTAAGATCATTTCTTTTTGAACAGTACAATATTATTACTATAATAATATTTTTATTTATTAATATTAGTTTTTATAATTTAATAAATAATAATGAAGTGGAGAGAGATTTTTTTCAACCACTTTTAAAACGTTTTTATATCAGAGAAATTGCAGTTTGATTAGTAGTAACTGCCAAAGAGTGTGTGTGTGTGTGTGTCAGATGATGTCATCACTCCTCACACAGATCTGGGAACATGCGCTCGGATCTCCAGCTCCTCCGTAATGGAATATTGAAGGTGTTCATATCAGCTCATAATCCGTGTGTAAGCGATCCGAAGAGCTGCCAGTAATTAGCGTCAGTGTGAGCGAGATCGTTTACTGGATCACTGACGGCACAGACGACCAGAAGATGATGTGCAACAGGAGTTTAATGAGGAAATCTGGGATTTTTCCTCATTGACACCTGCAGAAAGTTTAAAATGTATGATGATTACAGGAATGTGTGAGGCATTGAAACAGACGTGCTGAGTGTCCGTCAGTTCACAGACTGAACCTATGAAGATCCGTGACTCTGATCCTGGTGTTTGTGTGCAGGATGAGTGAGAGAGTTCTGCTTCTGCTGATGCTTCTCCTGGGATCTTCAGCTCATTCCCGGGAACATCACGGTGGGTTTCGTTCGGCTCATCTCACACAGCACGCTTACTTTACTGTTGTTATATACCATTAAAGTCTTATTAATATTTTGAATTAGCTTTTGTTTTTCACTTTTCATTTTTAGATTTCTATTTTTATTTTAGTTTTTATTAAATTGTTATTTCCAGTTAGTTTCCATTTTTATTAATCTAATTTTAGTCTATTTCAATTAACTCAAATTGTTAGATATTTGTTCTTGTTTTAAGCACAAACTCACATAATCATGACCGATTTTTCAGTCATTTCTCTTCTCCAGTAAATGTATCTTGATTTAACACTTCACAGTCTATAAATGCTAAATTAAATATAGATTTATCCGTATTAAAGCTACAAAAGTGATTAATTTATTGAATTTTCTCTTTTTCTTTTGTTCTTTGATCAACATTAATGACAGACTGCAGCAGGTTTATTAGGCTGCTGTCACTTTAAGAGCTGACGCACATCCAAAACAACTCTTTACCGTCATTTAAGACTTTATTTAACTCATTTAAGACTCTGCTTATGAGATTACTTGTCAAAGAGGGCATTTTGGCGTACTTTTGTGTGGTTTTTGTAAGTTTAAGCATGAAAGAGAACCAGTTTCGGTCTTATCGTGCTTGAATGAATGATAGTGTGATCATATAATCTAATGACGGGAAAAAACGGATGCTGCGTTAATTGTGTCAAATATTTTTAATGCGTTAAACTGAAAAAATTTATCTTGATTTAAGAATGTTTAGATATTTTTGCTGAAACACTGAGGAAGAACGTCAGGTTTGCAGTGATCTTAAAGCTGAATGATGGTCACATGACCAGTTCAACAGAGCAAATCACAACCGTGTGCTTCCTGTTTCCTGTTGGCTGAACACATTCCTGTCTGATCCCAGCAGATCTCTCTAGTGTCAGTCATGCAAACGCATTTTAATTAGAAAAGCTCGTCAGCTCTGAGAAAGGGATCTACACACACACACTCAATTTGGCCTATGTAATTTTTATTAATTATTATTTTAGCTATTTTTTTGTTTTAGTGTAATTATAGTATTTTTTATTCACTTTTAGTTTTATATTTTAGTTTTAATTTTTAGTCATTTCATTATGTGCTTTTGTCATTTTATTAGTTTATTTAAATATCGCTATTTAAATTTAATTTCAGTTTTTGAATGAATGTTTGTGCTAAAAAGTAGAACAAATATCTGCCAAAAATAAACTTGTTTTTCCTTTGAATTAAGTGTATTTTTCTAACCTCATTGGCAGATATTTGTTCTTGTTTTAAGCACAAACTCACTTCATTTTGATGAATTTTTCAGGAAAACAACATGAAAATGAGAAATGTTGCACTTTTATGTTATCTCAGGTGTTTTAATGGTTTAGTGTGTGTGTGTGTGTGTGTGTGTGTGTGTGTGTGTGTGTGTGTGTGTGTGTGTGTGTGTGTGTGTGCGTGTGTGTGTGTGCGCGCGCAGTGCTGCGTGAGGTGCGGACGGGCACGTGTGAGGTGGTGGCGCTGCATCGATGCTGCAACAGGAACAAGATCGAGGAGCGATCACAGACCGTCAAGTGCTCGTGTTTCCCAGGACAAGTGGCGGGAACGACCAGAGCGGCTCCATCCTGCGTGGACGGTACGTATGAGGAGCGTCAATCACACAACCACCGGCCGGATATCCTGAGATACTCTAGAAGCTCGAGCGGGAACGAATCCTCACTTTAGAGCGAAATCATGAGAACAACACAGCTGGTGTACAAAAAATATCATCTAATACTTTTAAGTTATGAAAACTTTATTTCTGAATGTTCTCTGAACATTTTTAAATGCTTCAGAAACATTTTTTCTTGAACATTCCATTGTATGATTCCTCAAACATTACGTGAACGTTACTTTTGAATGTTCTCTGAACGTTCTGAAACAATTAAAAACTGAAACATTTCAGGAAAAAAGTTCATTTTCAGTGCTAACGTTCTGAGAACATTATTAAAGACCAGATAACTTTGAACGAACGTTCTGTTTACAGGAAGAACGTTTGTTCATAACGTTGAGAGAACCTTGCCAGAACGTTCCCTGTCAGCAACATTTAGTGTTGAACGAATGTTCACTCAGTAAGTTTTTCTCAGATGAATCGGAGCGCGTCATTAGCGACCGTGTTTAACGTCTGTCTGTTAATAAAGAAACATTAGTGGCTGATTAAACCGTGATCAGCTCTAATCATCCACCCATAATGCTCTATGAAATGATTCTTAGCGTCCGGATGGCCGTTCGGATGGGCTCGGGCCCCTGAGTGCCGTCTGACCTATTCGCTGACATTTTGTCTCTGACATTCTCTGCAAATTAAAGTGCGGCTCTAATGTCCTCTGTCGTTTGTAAAACATCATCAGTACTTAACCTGTTGGTCATTCCCTCCATCATCTGTGTGTGTGTGTGTGTGTGTGTGTGTGTGTGTGTGTGTGTGTGTGTGTGTGTGTGTGTGTGTGTGTGTGTGTGTGTGTGTGTGTGTGTGTGTGTGTGTGTGTGTTCAGCCTCTATAGTGGAGCAGAAGTGGTGGTGTCAGATGCATCCGTGTCTGGATGGAGAGGAGTGTAAAGTGCTGCCGGATCTCAAAGGCTGGAGCTGCGCGACCGGGAACAAGATCAAGACCACCAAGGTATGAAGACTTTCATGTCTAACACATCTCCAGCTTTGCTTAAAGGGGTCATGAACTGAGCTTTTGACATGCAAGAGGTCATCATAGTATAAAAATATCACGTTTCAGAACTGAAAACTTCTTTGTTAGTCCAAAAACAGGCAGTTCATGACTGTTTTAAAACAAGAGCTAAAAATTCATAGGGAAATTAGCTGAATGTGGGTCAGTTTGGGCAGCTCTCTGTCGCTGAAGGTCACATCAATCCGTCTTCGGGATCATTTGTTACCACCTCACGAGCAGATGAAGCTTTTAGCCCCATTAATGACTAGTGTGTCACCACAACACCCTTCAGCCGTCACCAGCCGCTCAAGGAACATATCGGCTGCTTTAATTAGAAGCTTTTAATAGTAACCCAATGCAAATGTCCTTCTCCTGGTTATGACGACTGTATGAGCTTGTTCAACGTCTATCAATTATTTAAAGGGCCTCGCCAAACCTGTCTGGAGCCTAATTATTGATCCTAAATATCCGCGGCATCTTCAGACGCGGAGCTGCGGTGGTCTCCATCGATTCACAAATAAACCATGCCAACCTCAAAAGTGGTATATCTTTCTTTTCTGTATGAAACACTAAACTAATGCCGTTTCCTGCTTTCATTTCCCATGTTACGGCCGGCACAGATCTCCTCGGACCGGGATCAGCTCTGGTAACCGCTGGAAACCGGATACAGGTGAGCTGACCTGCAAAAGCACTAACCCTTCATCATCATCATCATCATCATCATCAAAGCAATGATGAAGTTTGTCAGAATTTTGAGACACTCGCAGCAAAAGAGGCAAAAATAATCATTAAAAGATAATAATTTCACATTTAATCCCCAAATTAATGCAGAAACAACATATTTTGAATATTTAATCTAACAAGCAGGAAATATCCAGAAACTGAATAAAGTTATGAAACACTTCACAGTCTATAAATGATAAATTAAATATAGATTTGTCCGTATTAAAGCTACAAAAGTGATTCATTTATTGAATTTTCTCTTTTTCTTTTGTTCTTTGATCAACATTAATGACAGACTGCAGCAGGTTTATTAGGCTGCTGTCACTTTAAGAGCTGACGCACATCCAAAACAACTCTTTACCGTCATGTAAGACTTAATTTTGGCGTACTTTTGTGTGGTTTTTGTACGTTTAAGCATGAAAGAGAAGCAGTTTTGCGTCTTATCGTGCTTGAATGAATGATAGTGTGATCATATAATGTACTGATGGATGCTGCGTTAATGGTGTTAAATATTTTTAGCGCGTTAAACTGATTTTTTTTTTTTTTTTACAGCCCTACTATATATAAAAACAATCTATTTTAAGTTTATTGAAAAATATGCATATATATTTTGGTGCTTCATGGGAGTGGGCGGAGCTAACAAGCTCTTTTGGTGCGTTTTGCTTGTCTCTGCTCTGTGATTGGTGGAATTTTTGCACAGAATCATGGGTAATGTAGTTTCTCACCATGAATTCTGCTGTCAAACATGATTATTTTGAGAATAATTTAAATAATATGGGCTGAAGAGGTTATTAACAACCAGGGCTGACTTAATCGATAAACATATATTTCCCTATGGAGAAAATGAATGGAGATTTTACTTCCGGAACTGACTTTTGTGCTCTATTAGTTGAAGTGAATTACATTCTGCATCTGAAACTCACGTTTTTTAGGGTTAAAACTTTTTTAACACTTTGTTTTAACCGTTTCAGACACCTGGAGAGACGTCTGCGTCACGTCTTCGCTCTCGGACACATTCAGACGTGAGCTCCGGACTGCAGGACACAGGTTTGGTGATTAGTGGGAATATCACAGGATCAGGAGAGACTCCATGAACTCTAAACTCTAAACGGTCAGATCATGAACACAGATACGGACATCTGACCTGAACACTTTCTTCCTGTATTTCTAATATGAATGTTCATGTATCCTCATATCAAACAAGACTACTGCAGGTTTTTCTGTATGTAAATGATGCATACGCTCATAATAAACCATGATTGTCTTAATCCAGCAAGTCTTTTTAGTTTTCTCTCTCAAGTTTCTCCCGCATCTTGTGAGCGGCTCGTCTCGGGTTTGTTCGGTGTCTGGGGGTTTTCCAGCGGAGCAGGAAGTCCTTAAATGACTCAATTAAGTGGCTCATTTCACTGAGAAACAAAAAAATCCTGTCGTTTTTAAACGGATTGTGTAGATTTGCACCATTGTGGAAACACTAAAATAATGCAATAAACATTCATTTACCAGCATAAATCCCTGATGTGCATAAATGATAAGAAGAAGAAACATAAGTTTTACAAAATGCGTCACACAGGGAATTTTAGCTGTAAATTATAAGCTGATTTTTCTTTTTTACTTCCAAAATGGTACATTTAACTGCTATTTTTACTGTTTTTACTATTTTTATTGTTAGATCTTTTACAGTTTTTTGTAAAATATCTAAATATCTAAAATCATCAAGCTGTAATTCACTCACAAAGTGAGCAAACCAGAATAAAATCGAGAGGTTTTGGCGTGTGATCAGAGAATCAGTGAATCACTAATGATTCGTTTTGACAGAACTGATGTTCGGATCTCGGATTGTTCACACTGGTTCATATTAGATCTGCTAACTGAAGTGCGGACTAGACCATCATGCACCGCTGCAAATGCTGTCGGACACTTTGAATCCCTGTGGAAAGATTAACTCGAATCACGACTCTGCCGTTTAAACGCCGGTGAATGAAAGAGTTTATTCGGCGTGACAGAATCGCCCCGCGAGACGCAGCAGATTCATTTACTTCACGTCAGCAATATGTGGATAAACAATCCCAGACTGCTTCACACACACTGTGTGTCCTTTAATATGTACAGACACCTTTCTGTTATATGAAATATATATTTAAATCATAAGAAAAGGATTTTTCTCAGCAGATAGCCTTTTGAAGTGCTAGTGTGAACTTTATTTATTTGTTTCAGACCCTATTGAATTTTATTTATTATATTATTATTTTTTTGTTTGTTTTGTTTGGTTTTATACAGTGTTCTTTTTTATTTATTTTATAATATTTTTTTGTATTTTCTTTTTTATTAAATTCTATTATTGTTTTGTTTTGTTTTAGAACCATTTTTTTATTATTATTATTATTATTATTATTTTCCTTATTTTATGTTACTTTTATTTTATTCTGGCATTTTGTATAGTTTTAGACTCTATTTTTTGTTTTTTATTTTACTGTTTTGTTTAGTGTTATACCCTTTTGTTTTTTATTATTTATTTTATAATTTTATTTTATTTCATTCTAAGACCTGATATTTTTTATTTTTGGTTTTTTTAATCTATTTTGTTTTAGAAAATTTTATTTTATTTTTAAAAATGTAATTATATTAGTTTATTTTGTTTTTTAAAAAATATTAAATTATTTTTTGCTTTGTTTTGTGTTGTTTTTATAATATTTTATTTTATAAATTGTTTTTGTATAGTTCTAGACTCAACTTTTTCTTTTATTCAAGCATTTTATTTAGTTTCAGACCTGTTTTTTTTTATTCAGACCTTTATTCATTATTTTATTTGTATTGTTTGAGACCCTATATCATTCGTGCATCTCTGATGAACCCGGATCATGCAGCGGCTCCTCGCGGGACTCGATCATGTTTTCCGAACATGTCTCTGTGTCTCTGGGGTCGGTTAGTGTCTCTAATCAGCATCCCGGAGGAAGACGGTTCTGCGGCGGGACTCGCTCGTGTCAGACTGGATCAGAATGATGCTGAACAAACACTGAACAGACGCTGCTCTGCTGTCAGTGTGTGACACATCAATTATCCTCCGAAGAAAAGCTGCTGTATGAAATGAACTGTGATGAACACCTGAATCTGTTCATGATGAACATGAAGTCATGTGTGCAGCTATTGTCGTGTGCTGAAATAATCTATTCACCCGGCGGACTGAAGAGATTGACGAGAGCTCCAGCACAATGAGCGTTTCTAAAGCGTCGTGTTTGTCTGTCTGTCAGACGCTTTTGTCAGACATGTCAGATTCTCGCGCGCTGATGATTGTAATCACTCACACGAGAGCGTCAGGATTACTCATCATCTGACTAATGCTGGAGACCTCCAGATGAACTTACAGGATGCCTTTATTTCATGTGTGTTTGTAAATGCTAATTGTTTATAATGTAATTTTATAAATGTAGCCTAATAATTAATTATGTGAATTAAATGTAATCTAAAAATAATAATTTGATGGTGTTTTTTAGGAGGAGTTTGAAAGCATCCACTGCTTTTGTGTTTCTAAAAATGTAATAACGAGAGTGATTAAACAATGAGATTTATTTTTGCCTTTTATTATGATAGGACAATACACAAACAGGAGAGAGAGAGGGGGGGGGAATCAGGAAGGGTCCGCGAGCCGAGGCACCCGAAGTGCAACGGCGCTATATGTCGGTGCTACCCACGAGGCTATTGGGATTTTTTTTATACATTTATTTGTCCCTGGTTCTGTAACCAACAACAAAAATGTATGATTGTTGCACATTTTGTTCATCATGATAATCATTAATGTTGCACATCCCTTCCTTCTGAGAGTTTAGTTCAGTTGGAAAGGAAGTTTCCAGACGTGTTGATATGATCGCCTCGTCTCTCCATCTTCAGAAGTCTCGTGGCCTCTGGACTCCAGGCGTCTGTGGCTTCAGGCGTGCCGCGTCCTTCTCTCCGGGTGGATGTAGCTCTGATCTCTGGGATGTCAGCGGGCAGCCGAACCTCTCGACCGCCGGAGGACTGGAGCTGATTAGCATTGCTCGCAGGAGTCGGCGGGACTCCAGAAGTTTCACAGAGACTGAAGAAGCTCAAAAACACTGCTGTCCAAAGGTACAACTTCAGCTTGTTAAAGGGATAGTTCACACAAAAATGAAAATCAGCTCATGATTTACTCATCCTCAAGCCATCCTATAGGTGTATATGACTATCTTCTTGAAAAACAACCCGCGACAACAGTATTAAAGGAAGGAGGAAAACCGCAGATTGGCTGTCAATGTTTTTATCGTTCATTAACTGGGAAAAAATAGTGATTCAAACGATATAATTTCTCTGTGCCATTATTGTTATAGCTGTGGTGTGGACTCTGCTCCTTCGAACGATTTTTAAAGCAATATCGTTATAGTAGTTCATTAAACCCCGCCCCCGCAAGCTCAATCCTGAGAGCCACGCCCCAATCTCAACACATTTTTTCCCCAATAATCCGTTTCACTCAGATGTACGTCACAATACTGAAGAAAAGATCCTTCTGCTGTAGAAATCAGACCTGAAGTGTCTTATCGTGAGCTCAGCGTGAAATATTTGCAAACCACAGCCGTCTGTAATTGATGAAGGAACATCCCAGAAGGATCCGTCAGCATCGACCCGGAGACACCAGAGCCGATCCAGCGCCGTAAACAGCGGGACGTCTTGTTTTCATGAATGATGACATGAATGTGACCTCACAAACATGAAGAGCGTCATTCATACTTACCGGTAAAAATAGCTGACCTCTATTGATTTCACAACACTGCGGTAAAACATCAGATAAATATGAGATGAACGCTTGCAAAAACTACAAATAAATACAAGAAATTACTCGAATGCACTGCAAAAAAAAAACAAGGTTGTTCCTCAGTATTTTTTTCACTTTCCAGTTTTAAAAATTCTTATTTCAATGTTTTTATCATAATATGCTAGTCATAATTTTCATGATATGCTAGTCATGACTTTTTATGTCATAATCTTGACTTTCTGTGTCATAATGTCAACTGTCATAATTAAAACAATTTTTTTTCATCATAATTAGGATTTACTAAAGCATTTATGGTGGAAATGGGCTTTAGTTAAAGAAACTTTTATAGCATAAACATTTTATTTCTCACCAAATTAATTCATCTCTAGTTTTGGAACCCAATTAAATATTTAGAGGTTTTTAATATTTCAGAGAAAATAATGAGGACTGTTGAACCCTGTATTTAAATTTAATCATTACATGCAGAATTTATTATATCGCTCCATCCTGTGAAATGATGAAGGATTGAAACTGCAGTTCAGAATCAAACTGAAGTAAGTGCAAGACATTTATTTCTTGTTTTAAGCACAAACTCACTTCATTTTGATGCATTCTGGGAATCTCTTCTGTCAGATCAGCTCCATCTTTCCATTCTCACGAGTGTTTTTCTTCTTCCTTCAGAACTGAAACTGATGTTGGAGATGGAAAGACAGTCAACAGGGAATGTTCTCAGAACGTTCTGGTAAGGTTCTCTCAAAGTTATGAACAATGATTCAAAGTTAAACACAAAAACAAATGTTTCAGCTGGACAGTTTTTAAATGTTTCTACTTCAAAAGTAATGTTTGAAGAATAATGAAGTGGAATGTTCTCTTAACGTTCATATAACCAAGAAACAACGTTTTTTACTAACATTTTCATAACTTAATGGGAACGTTTCAGTTCCTCGTTCAGAGGTGATTAGAGAAGACAGAGCTCAGGATGCAGCGCTGCAGCAGGAAGAAGATTAATCACACTTAACGAGCTTGTAATATTGATCAGAGCGGCGGCCTGAGATCAGGTGACCTCGCTCTCACCGGCCGCATTAATTGTTAATTTCACATCAGGAAGACGTTGATTTCACTTTTATCTCACTGACTTTTTCTGATGCTGTTTAATGTTCAGAGTCATTTAAGAAGGTCTTGAAGTTCTTAGTAATTGAGCATCAGGAGAGAGTTTGGGGGCGGGACTATCTGTTTGTCTGACCAATGACAGACAGGGGTCAAAAATCTGTGTGTGTGTGTGTTGTTCAGACTCCTCGGTATCTCTTGAAATGAGAGCTGATCTCAGTAATGTGTGTCAGCAGTGATGTCTCTTTCGTTCGGCCCTTGGAGGAACATCTGCAGTCATATGGCGTGTGTTCAGGGACCGTCTGACACCTGCAGAGGTGAGAAACACCTGATTCGCTCGCAGCTCCAGATCCGCCGCTGCATGTGAATGATTCATAAAAACGAAACACTACAGGTTAACAACGTCCAACTAAAACATCTGAGAAATAAAATGCTTCATGAATGATGTTTAAAGACCAGATAACTCTGAACCAACGTTCTATTAACGTTACCGGAAGAACGTTATTTGAGAATGTTAATAATCAGGAACGATCTGTGTGAATGAATCTGCTGTTTCTTTGTGATTCCTGCAATATTGTCTATGACTCTCAAGAGGTTGAAAACACACACACGCTTAATTAAAGCTGAAATATTATCCGCTGCCCATGACATTTCATCTGTACGTATGAAATCTTTCTCTCTCTATTGACATTTGTCGGCACTTATGGTGTCTGACATTTAGGATAATCTCAATTAATCTGAGCAGCCCATTAAAATAATCAGATTAAAGATGAACTCTGAGCTCCGGGGACACGGAAACTCTCGCATCTTTCATCCGCTGTCAGTCTGTAAATAATATTTGCAATAAAACGTGATGCAAGTGTTGCCAAAATACAGTCTTTCTTCATGTTCGCCTCCCGATATCAGAAAGCTTTAAATCAGTCCTGACTGACTCCAGATCATCTTTTTTTCAGTTTAAATTTCTTCATTGAATCCATCAGGTGATTAAGAAATCTGGGATTTCCAGTTTTCCTCCTAAAGCTGCTCCAGCCTGGAGAAGAAAAATAAAACCTAAAACAGTCCAAATGAGTCCCTACATGAATTTTTAATTGCATTTATCTGAGCCATCCTGCAGCGGATGAAGGGTATTTATAATAATCCTCTTCTTCAAGAGCATCCGTACCGTATTTATCATGTTTTCCTGCAGAATCATCATCTGTTTGTTTGCTTCATTTAGGCTCAATCCATCATGACACTCTCGTGTTGTTCTGCAACAGATAATTTGCTGACAAATAACAACACATGAGGAACATTTACATTTAAATGAAATCCAGACGGTCTTCGTAGGTTTTGTGTGTTTCCTCTTCATACCGCGACACGATCCTCCATAATTCATATGATGAAGAGCTCTGAAAAGACCATTTTTGATCTCTTTTATTGATTTATTTTGGGTTATAGAGGGAAAGTAGAAGTTTGCAAACATAATCTAGATTTATTTTTGATCATATTTTATAGTACAGTATATTTTATATTGTTTTTAATACATATTGCCTACATTTAAGCTCGTTTAACAAATATTAGACGTAAAAATGAAACATTTAGAAGTAATTCAAGTGTAATCGATCAGTCTCTGTTGTCCTTTTCCACCGTAAGAGATGACTCGTGTTCGGTGGGTGAACTGATAACTTCAGACCGCCGCCTGCATTTCACTCAAAGCCGAAAAATGCAGTGAATGACTCCATAACCTGTTATTAATAATCAGTGTACAGTTCTGAGAACATATTTAACAACCTAAGTATTTATATTCTGTGTTTTTTTTTATAAAATCATAACATTTTATGCAATGCATCAGGCAACACTCTTTAAGGTGACTCACATCCTGTATGTTGCTTTGGATAAAACTAAACGATATATACAGAACATTAATCAATTTTTAGATAATAAAACGTACACAAACCTGTATTTTATTGAAGACATGCAGCAATTTGACGGAGCTGCACTGCTTTCTCCTGAAGAGGGCGCAAAAACCCTGCGATAAATAACTCACATCCGACCCAGGAGCTGTGTAACACAAAATCTACCCAAACACTGGGTTGTTACGTCTGACCCAGGAGCTGTGTAACACAAAATCTACCCAAACACTGGGTTGTTACGTCTGACCCAGGAGCTGTGTAACACAAAATCTACCCAAACGCTGGGTTGTTACGTCTGACCCAGGAGCTGTGTAACACAAAATCTACCCAAACACTGGGTTGTTACGTCTGACCCAGGAGCTGTGTAACACAAAATCTACCCAAACGCTGGGTTGTTACGTCTGACCCAGGAGCTGTGTAACACAAAATCTACCCAAACACTGGGTTGTTACGTCTGACCCAGGAGCTGTGTAACACAAAATCTACCCAAACGCTGGGTTGTTACGTCTGACCCAGGAGCTGTGTAACACAAAATCTACCCAAACGCTGGGTTGTTACGTCTGACCCAGGAGCTGTGTAACACAAAATCTACCCAAACGCTGGGTTGTTACGTCTGACCCAGGAGCTGTGTAACACAAAATCTACCCAAACGCTGGGTTGTTACGTCTGACCCAGGAGCTGTGTAACACAAAATCTACCCAAACGCTGGGTTGTTACGTCTGACCCAGGAGCTGTGTAACACAAAAACTACCCAAACACTGGGTTGTTACGTCTGACCCAGGAGCTGTGTAACACAAAATCTACCCAAACGCTGGGTTGTTACGTCTGACCCAGGATCTGTGTAACACAAAATCTACCCAAACGCTGGGTTGTTACGTCTGACCCAGGAGCTGTGTAACACAAAATCTACCCAAACGCTGGGTTGTTACGTCTGACCCAGGAGCTGTGTAACACAAAATCTACCCAAACGCTGGGTTGTTACGTCTGACCCAGGAGCTGTGTAACACAAAAACTACCCAAACGCTGGGTTGTTACGTCTGACCCAGGAGCTGTGTAACACAAAAACTACCCAAACGCTGGGCTGTTACGTCTGACCCAGGAGCTGGGTAACACAAAAACTACCCAAACGCTGGGTTGTTACGTCTGACCCAGGAGCTGTGTAACACAAAATCTACCCAAACGCTGGGTTGTTACGTCTGACCCAGGAGCTGTGTAACACAAAAACTACCCAAACGCTGGGCTGTTACGTCTGACCCAGGAGCTGTGTAACACAAAATCTACCCAAACGCTGGGTTGTTACGTCTGACCCAGGAGCTGTGTAACACAAAAACTACCTAAACGCTGGGTTGTTACGTCTGACCCAGGAGCTGTGTAACACAAAAACTACCCAAACGCTGGGCTGTTACGTCTGACCCAGGAGCTGGGTAACACAAAAACTACCCAAACGCTGGGTTGTTACGTCTGACCCAGGAGCTGTGTAACACAAAATCTACCCAAACGCTGGGTTGTTACGTCTGACCCAGGAGCTGGGTAACACAAAAACTACCCAAACGCTGGGTTGTTACGTCTGACCCAGGAGCTGTGTAACACAAAAACTACCTAAACGCTGGGTTGTTACGTCTGACCCAGGAGCTGGTTAACACAAAAACTACCCAAACGCTGGGTTGTTACGTCTGACCCAGGAGCTGTGTAACACAAAATCTACCCAAACGCTGGGTTGTTACGTCTGACCCAGGAGCTGTGTAACACAAAAACTACCCAAACGCTGGGTTGTTACGTCTGACCCAGGAGCTGTGTAACACAAAATCTACCCAAACGCTGGGTTGTTACGTCTGACCCAGGAGCTGGGTAACACAAAATCTACCCAAACGCTGGGTTGTTACGTCTGACCCAGGAGCTGTGTAACACAAAATCTACCCAAACGCTGGGTTGTTACGTCTGACCCAGGAGCTGTGTAACACAAAATCTACCCAAACGCTGGGTTGTTACGTCTGACCCAGGAGCTGTGTAACACAAAATCTACCCAAACGCTGGGTTGTTACGTCTGACCCAGGAGCTGTGTAACACAAAATCTACCCAAACGCTGGGTTGTTACGTCTGACCCAGGAGCTGTGTAACACAAAAACTACCCAAACGCTGGGTTGTTACGTCCGACCCAGGAGCTGTGTAACACAAAATCTACCCAAACGCTGGGTTGTTACGTCTGACCCAGGAGCTGTGTAACACAAAATCTACCCAAACGCTGGGTTGTTACGTCTGACCCAGGAGCTGTGTAACACAAAATCTACCCAAACGCTGGGTTGTTACGTCTGACCCAGGAGCTGTGTAACACAAAATCTACCCAAACGCTGGGTTGTTACGTCTGACCCAGGAGCTGGGTAACACAAAAACTACCCAAACGCTGGGCTGTTACGTCTGACCCAGGAGCTGTGTAACACAAAATCTACCCAAACGCTGGGTTGTTACGTCTGACCCAGGAGCTGGGTAACACAAAAACTACCTAAACGCTGGGTTGTTACGTCTGACCCAGGAGCTGGGTAACACAAAAACTACCCAAACGCTGGGCTGTTACGTCTGACCCAGGAGCTGGGTAGCACAAAATCTACCCAAACGCTGGGTTGTTACGTCTGACCCAGGAGCTGGGTAACACAAAATCTACCCAAACGCTGGGTTGTTACGTCTGACCCAGGATCTGGGTAACACAAAATCTACCCAAACGCTGGGTTGTTACGTCTGACCCAGGAGCTGGGTAACACAAAATCTACCCAAACGCTGGGTTGTTACGTCCGACCCAGGAGCTGTGTAACACAAAATCTACCCAAACGCTGGGTTGTTACGTCTGACCCAGGATCTGTGTAACACAAAATCTACCCAAACGCTGGGTTGTTACGTCTGACCCAGGAGCTGTGTAACACAAAATCTACCCAAACGCTGGGTTGTTAAGTCTGACCCAGGATCTGTGTAACACAAAATCTACCCAAACGCTGGGTTGTTACGTCTGACCCAAAAGGCTCAACCCAGGACTTGGGTAGAAAACATAACCCAGGATTATTTATAGTCCTGGAAAGTGTCACTTTCATTGATGTTTGTTCAACCGGCTGAATGTGAGGATGAAGAGGCCTGTCAGGATTTAGTTGTGCGCTGGAGAAAGTGTTAATCCAGATATTTAAGTAAAGCTTTTATTAAGAGCTGCCACCGGGGGCCTGGAAGCTTCAATCGATTGCAATCTGACCCGACTGCAATCAGGAGCGAACGGCTCCGACGGGGCCAGAAGTGATGAGGAGCGTCAGTGTCGAGTTACAGCTAATGACCCCAGCGCTAATATCCTCTTCAGCCGCGTTCACAAGCGTTTACATCACGGCGAAGTTATGAAACGATTCCAGGTTTTTCACTCGTTACACTGCAAATAATGATTTTCATCTTGTTTATCTAAACATTCTAGCAGTGACCCTTAATTAAAACATCAAAATATGAGGAAAATGTTTCATATTTTGAAATATTTTAAATATGAAGTAAGAACAAACACTAAACTTGGTTGTCAGATAAGGTATTTATTTGACAAAATTACAAACTACAGCTACAGGTTTAATATGCAACTAAAAGCTGACAGGAAAAAGCTCAAACATAATCAGTTATTAATATTTGGTTGGTTTTCTCATTTGTAATTACAATCTCACACAATTTGGCAAGTTTCATTGCATTATTATCACAAATAAAACTATGCTTACAAAATCTTTAATAATATGTGAAAAAAAGAGTGAAGATTTATCTTTTGGTCCCTACTGGAGAAGTAAAATGACTTCCCATATTAAGTCTTGTTTTCTGATAATTAAGTAAGTTTATTCTTAAAACAAGAACAAATATCTGCCACCAGTGGGGTCATAAAAAAAGTTAACTTAATTTAAAGGGAAATGTATTTATTTTTCTGACTCCATTGATATTTGTTCTTGTTTCAAGCACAAACTCGCTTCATTTTGATGCATTTTTGACTTGCTTTTCCAGTAAATGTATCTTGATTTAAGAATGTTTAGATGTTTGTGCTGGAAAACAAGACAAAGACACTGTTGTTCACAAAGGGCACATTAATATTTATGCATCGCTGGCCATATGTTGGTATGCTAATGAGACTGTGATTTTCTAGACGTGTTCAGATCTTCTGCTACATGTGTTTGTGTGTCATTAAGCCCTCGTTCAGTCGTGATGCTGGCGTGTGTGTGTGTGTGTGTGTGTGTGTGTGTGTGTGTGTGTGTGTGTTTTCTGCATCTCATCTTGTCTGTCAGTGACCGATAACATCAGCTGCTTTAGTCTGAGATTACAAAGACAAAACTGAAAAATATTTAGAATAAATGGCAACACTTTATTTCGAAGGTTCATTCTACTGACTGTACTGACCTTAACTTATTCTACTAACCCGAACACAAGAGTGTAGTTGACATGTAGTTGCAAAGGTACTTATAGTTAATAGTGGACTATCAAAAATAAAGGGTTACCAAATAAAATATTTAGAATATAATTAAAATATTTAGCCAGTTAATCAGTGTAGTGATTTATTTATTTTTATTTATTTATTTTTTATTGTATGACACTTGATTTTCAGTTTTTATTTTAAAAACATCCCATATTTTTATTTATTTATTTATTTATTTTTTTTACAATTTTCACTCAGAAATTGCTAGTAAATTTCACACATTATTATAAGAATTGGCAAGTAACACATTAAATTGAACGTGAAATAAAAGACTGAAATAGTATTTTTGTAAAACATACTCCAATAATCTTTGGAAATTTTATTTTACAGTGCACTACTTTATTTTTAATAATTTTATTGGTTAAATCTGGTTTAAGTTAACAATTCAGCAATGCAACGTCCAGTTTTTTTTTTATGTTTTAGAAAGGTTTTTTTTTTGTATTTTTGGTTATGTGAACGTTCCATTCCATCATTCTTCAAACATTATGGGAACGTTACTTTTGAATGTTCTCTGAACGTTCTGAAACAAGTAGAAACATTTAAAAAACGTCCAACTGAAACGTTTCAGAAAAAAACTCTCCATGAATGATGTATAAATGTTTTTGTGCTAACATTCTGAGAACGTTATTAAAGATCAGATAACATTGAATGAACGTTCTATTAACGTTACTAGAATAACGTTTGTTCATAACGTTGAGAGAACCTTGCCAGAACGTTCTGAGAACATTATTAAAGTCCAGATAACATTGAACGAACGTTCTATTAACGTTACTGGAAGAACGTTTGTTCATAACATTGAGAGAACCTTGCCAGAACGTTCTGAGAACATTATTAAAGTCCAGATAACATTGAACGAACGTTCTATTAACGTTACTGGAAGAACGTTTGTTCATAACGTTAAGAGAACCTTGCCAGAACGTTCTCAGAACATTATTAAAGACCAGATAACATTGAATGAACGTTCTATTAACGTTACTAGAATAACGTTTGTTCATAACGTTGAGAGAACCTTGCCAGAACGTTCTGAGAACATTATTAAAGTCCAGATAACATTGAACGAACGTTCTATTAACGTTACTGGAAGAACGTTTGTTCATAACGTTAAGAGAACCTTGCCAGAACGTTCTCAGAACATTATTAAAGTCCAGATAACATTGAATGAACATTCTATTAACGTTACTGGAAGAACGTTTGTTCATAACGTTGAGAGAACCTTGCCAGAACGTTCTGAGAACATTATTAAAGTCCAGATAACATTGAACGAACGTTCTATTAACGTTACTGGAAGAACGTTTGTTCATAACATTGAGAGAACCTTGCCAGAACGTTCTGAGAACATTATTAAAGGCCAGATAACTTTGAACGAACGTTCTATTAATGTTACTAGACAAATGTTTGTTCATAACATTGAGAGAACCTTGCCAGAACGTTTTGAGAACATTATTAAAGATCAGATAACATTGAAGGAACGTTCTATTAACGTTACTAGAATAACGTTTGTTCATAACGTTGAGAGAACCTTGCCAGAACGTTCTGAGAACATTATTAAAGTCCAGATAACATTGAACGAACGTTCTATTAACGTTACTGGAAGAACGTTTGTTCATAACGTTAAGAGAACCTTGCCAGAACGTTCTCAGAACATTATTAAAGTCCAGATAACATTGAATGAACATTCTATTAACGTTACTGGAATAACGTTTGTTCATAACGTTCTGAGATAATGTTTTTCCAGTGAGTCTTGGCTAATCTGAGCACAATGAGAAGTTGTTGAGATCTCTTCTGAAACTCGTGATTTCATCTCACATGTGATTCTCCTTTTCATTTCATCATAAATCCTTGGAGATCCAGCAAACATGGGATGAGTTAAACACTCTGTTCAGAATGAGCAAATAAGAGGAACGCAGGTAAACTTTCAATATGAGCCGCTAAATCTGAGCAAACAGAGCAGAAGTGACTAATATCTGCTGGCTGAGATCGTGACCTTCAGCGCGAGAATAAAGTGTCTTTCTCTGTAAGCACAGCATCAGGTTTCATGGTCTCGACTCTTTTGGAGATTCTCTCTCGAGTGACAGCTAAAACGCTGCGATTCTCTCTCGCTCTTCCTTTAAACTTCTAGGTTTTCAAGGAGACGCTCGCGCCGAGAGCTGTCAGTCAAGCGGCCGTCTGTCCGCGTCTGACGCGATGATAATGTTTCTCCGGCGGGTTTGAAGCGCTTTCACGTGGATTCCTGATGATCTAGTCATTTGATACAGAGCTTTAAAGTGAAGTCAAACCGCACGGCAAACGCTCCAGTGTGTCGAATGATCGCGTGTGTGTGACAACCAGATGAAAGGCGTGAAAAATGAGACTGAGATGTTTTTTTTTATCATCTCAGACGATAGAAACACATTAAGTACGATGAGGGTCTTACGCACAACATCATATTTGCTCATTCTTCCATCCGTGTTGTTATTCATTAATTCAGAGCGTATTTGCTTAAGGTTGCAGGTGTGTGTTAAACTCCTTCGATTCGAAGACTGCGGGTCAGAATCTGAGCAGATGTTCGGTGGGATCTGATGATGTTACTCTTTATTTCACTTTGTATAATGTTGATATATGAGTCAAACTCTCTCACAAACCAAATCTGCTCTGATACCAGTCAAATGTATATTTTTTAAGATTCAAGTTTTGTCTTTCTTTGCATCTTTCGCTCTAAATGTGCTGCAAACTTCGCCTCGGCCATGTTTAAACGATCAGATGGCCAGAGCTGGACGTCCATTTATTCCTGAGCTTCAGACTTCATTAAAAGCGCAGATGGATCTGCTGTACTATTTGATTAATGGCCATACGAGAGCTTGAAATGAGATGCATTTTAATAAGGCCTTGAAATTCATTTGAGTTCATGTCATTTTGACTGCTTCACCTCATCTTGAGTCCCAGAATAGAAAAGAAAAGCCTCAGTTCTGCTTCTTCCCTGCGGTCTCGGGTAACTTTCACATGTTCGCAGCAGTAGTTTAGTGCTGAACTTGCACACATATCTGAATGATATTTAAGTAACACATGTTGTTGTACATTATGAATATACTAGAGATGCACCGATACTAAATCTCTCTGCCGATACTGATATAGGCTAAAGTTCAGAATTATATCTGCCGATAATGATAGTTTGATTTTCTTAAGGAAGAAATATCACCAAACTAATGCTGTAAAATACTCATTTGGTACATTACTATAATATTAGAGGCTACAATTAACAACAGAGCTCAAACTGTTATATTAATCTGCTATTCATTTTCAGATATAATAATCACACTCAAATAAAAACTGAAATGTTTGTTTACGGATCAGCTGCTCATAGTTTTCATAAACACTTGTCTTCATGGCAAATTTATTCAAACAAACATACAAAAATATAATTAACAGTAAATAAGCTCCTCTCTAGTTCGTTAATGAGATAAATGAGGCGTTTAATTGAAGTCTTTCCACGGTTCAAACATAAATGAGACATGATTCATTTCAGTAAGTTGTTCTGTATCTTTCAACATACCTTCTGATGTTCATTCATGTTTTTCCTGCTATATTATCTTGCATTAAAGTAAAAAAGACTTAACTGAGGCGGAAAAGCGATTTGTCACGTCACATCTAAGAGTGCCAAAACAACGGTTTGTTTGAATTTCGTGATAAAATGGACATATTTTGAAAGCTGAGCACAAAGATCGTTGAGATTATTGGATGAAAGGCGCGACAAATAGTTTAATTTAGGGTCGCATAACTGGCAACCCTGGCTTTAATGTCGCTATGTTTTAACTGTTATTGCGTTATTGTCGCGTTAACTTCAATAGCCCTAAATTCAACACGAGAGAGATTTTCTTCACACACTGTATGAGTTGAAGTCTTTCCACCCCTTTTGATTGACAGGATATAATCGGTGTTTTTAAACAATAAAATAGTGAAAATAATTGCTTTAAATAAGTGCATCCCTATAAAGGGATCCAGAACTGTTTAATAATGAGGTTTAATGTACATTGAGTGACTTACATTCAACTGATATCAAAGAAACAGCTAATAAAAATATGTTCTTTGAATGTTTTTCTAATGTTCTCATTACGTTATGAAAAAAAGTATGTTTTAAAGACATTTTTTCTTGGTTGTGTGAACGTTGAGGGAACATTCCATTCTATCATTCTTCAAACATTCTGTGAACGTTACTTTTGAATGTTCTAACATTTAAAAACCGTTAGACGAACATCGAAAACATTATTAAAGACCAGATAATGCTGAACAAATGTTCTATTAACGTTACTGGAAGAACGTTCTGAGAACGTTCCCTGTTAGCTGTATTATACACTGCAGTGGAGAATGAGAAACTGGACGTGCTTCATCTTCAGAGTGATTGTCACCGGGCGAGAGGTTAATAGCATGTGAACGTTTCCATTTTCAATTTCTCAAACAAAGGTGAAGCAGGTAGAGGAATAAAGCTGAGGTGGGATTGAGCCTGGAGGGTCCGAATAACCTCCACATCATTCAGTGTTTGTACAGCAGAGCAGAAGCAGGTCCTCTGTGTGTGTGTGTGTGTGTGTGTGTGTTCTGATCTCTGAACAGCCATTAGAAGCTGAAGCTCATCTAATATTAACTGCACATGCATTAGAAACTGAAGCTCTCGCTCCATCCGTCCGTCTCAGTTCAGTTTCAGAAGCTGCAGTGCAAAATAAACCTGACAGTAGAGTGAAACTGAACAGCAGGACTGTCAAGAAATAGGAAATGCAAAGTTATATTTTATTTCAATTCATTTATTTGCATGAAATGATGAACAATGTGAATATGAGCTCTGATGATGATGATGGTTAAAACATCTGCTCAGATTTAAAGTTCCAAAAAGGAACGAAACAGTATTTAATTCTTTTGTGATTGTTATTAAAGCGATTTTGACTGTTTCTGCAGTTAGAGATCATGTGTGCTGGATGTAGTAATGACGCTCGTTCAGGGTGTCGGCGTTGAGCGTCTATCAGTGTCGGTCATCAGTGTCGTCTCGGTCAGAACACGCTCTTGTGTTCGGTGTTAGTGGAACGTGAGCTTCACACAAACCGCAGCTGATAAGAGCTGAACATTCATCACAAACACCTCCAGATTCTGACTGAAACTTCATCACACCTCCTGAGAGCTTCCTGTGGAGAAATCACAATCTTTTGTTTTAAAAGATCGAAACCGACATGCAGGAAGAGATCTAGACCAGATCAGCATATCTGATCATGTGACCTTTTCATGACCCGGTCAAAAGCAGAAGATCTGTAAAATAATAAATAAAATAATGAAAGAAAATAATAAAAATGACTTTCCTTGACACATGCATTTTATACTAAAACATTTTTGTCAACTTGTCAATTATTTATTCATTTATTAATTTGTTTGTTTATTTATTAATTCATTAAATCATTTTAATTTATTTATTCATTTGCTTTATGTATTATTTGTTTGTTCATTTCTTAATTAATTTGTTCATTTATTTTTTCATTTATTCATTCATTTGTTTATTTGTTTTTATTAATTCATTCATTAAATCATTAATTAATTCATTTTTATTTTAATTTATTAATTCACTTTGTTCATTATTTATTCATTCAGTAAATCATTAATTTGTTTATTATTTCATTCATTTGTTTTATTATTTTCATTCATACATTAAATCATTCATTTTAATTTATTTTTAATTTATTCATTCGCTTTATTTATTCATTGTTCGTTCATTTATTCATTCATTTAATCATTTCATTTATTAATTCATTTATTTATTTTTATTAATTCATTCATTTTTATTTATTTAAATTTTAATTAACTTTATTTATTCATTCAGTAAATCATTCATTTGTTTATTCATTCATTTGTTTTTTTATTATTTTTATTCATTCATTAAATCATTCATTCATATTTTTTTATTCACTTCATTCATTTATTTGTTCGTTCATTTGTTTATTTATTCATTAATTTTGTTTATTCATTCATTAAATCATTCATTTGTTTGTTTATTTTTTCCATTTATTCATTCATTTGTTCATTCATTCATTCATTTCATTAATTCTGTTTTATGATAAATTGCTAGACAATAATAATCTGGAGTTTTGTTAAAGTCGCATCTATCAAATGTTTTTAAACACATTAATAACTTTCATAATTAAAACTAAATAATCTCTGGAGTGTAACACTTACAGCATCAATATGATTATGAATTCATAACTATAGGTGCGGCTGCAGTCCTCCAGACCTCTATGAATATCATTACACACGCCTCAATCTGTCATCACAAACAAACACTGGCTTTCTCTTGCTCGACTTTATGGATTTTTAGCGTCAGCAATATTAAAAAGTGCAAAGCAGCTCTAATACGGCCTCAATTTACATGATTAAACCGTCTGAAAATCACCTTCAGACACATTACAGCAGCTCGTCTTCATTAATCGCTCGTCAGAATCAACCTTGACGAAGATTCAGCAGCGGGAAGGACGTTTGCTGTGATCGACTTCATCTGCACAACAAACACTGAACCAGGATCAGTCATGAAGTCTGGAACACTGAATCACAAATGATCAAACAGTTATCATGCTTTTACGCTGTGACCCGAACAGACTCGCAGGAAGTGACACGCATTCTTCACTTCCTGTGCCGCTTTCATCTGATTCTTATTTTATCCGATTATATTCAGTCTCCAGCAGCTGCTCGTGTCCCACAGGGTCAATATGTTTTGCTTCATCCATAACATCACGTGTGGTGCAGTAGATCTGGAGAGTGACCCCTGAGGTCAGTCACGGGTCACGGATCGCCGACAGAGCTAAAAATGTTCTAAGGTTTTGCTAACGTTCCCATTTAGTTTAGATTAGAACTACAACCACAAACAAAAAGTGTTAAGAAAAACTACAAACATGGCGGATATGAGAAACCGACTCAAGTTGATTTTTGAAAAGAGTTGAAAGTGGATCAGACCGAGCACACAAAAAAACTGTAGCCAATCAGGGTAGGGGGCGTGTCCACTCGTGATGGGGGAGGAGAGAGTGAGCCAATCAGGGTAGGGGGCGTGTCCACTCGTGATGGGGGAGGAGAGAGTGAGCCAATCAGGGTAGGGGGCGTGTCCACTCATGATGGGGGAGGATAGAGTGAGCCAATCAGCAGTAGGGGGTGTGTCCACCCATGATGGGGGAGGAGAGAGTGAGACAATCAGCAGTAGGGGGCGTGTCCACCCATGATGGGGGAGGATAGAGTGAGCCAATCAGCAGTAGGGGGCGTGTCCACCCATGATGGGGGAGGATAGAGTGAGCCAATCAGCAGTAGGGGGTGTGTCCACCCATGATGGGGGAGGAGAGAGTGAGTCAATCAGCAGTAGGGGGCGTGTCCACCCATGATGGGGGAGGATAGAGTGAGCCAATCAGCAGTAGGGGGTGTGTCCACCCATGATGGGGGAGGAGAGAGTGAGTCAATCAGCAGTAGGGGGCGTGTCCACCCATGATGGGGGAGGATAGAGTGAGCCAATCAGCAGTAGGGGGCGTGTCCACTCATGATGGGGGAGGATAGAGTGAGCCAATCAGCAGTAGGGGGCGTGTCCACTCATGATGGGAGAGAAGAGAGTGAGCCAATCGGCAGTAGGGGGCGTGTCCACTCATGATGGGAGAGAAGAGAGTGAGCCAATCAGCAGTAGGGGGCGTGCCCACCCATGATGGGGGAGGATAGAGTGAGTCAATCAGCAGTAGGGGGCGTGCCACCCATGATGGGGGAGGATAGAGTGAGCCAATCAGCAGTAGGGGGTGTGTCCACCCATGATGGGGGAGGATAGAGTGAGCCAATCAGCAGTAGGGGGCGTGTCCACCCATGATGGGGGAGGATAGAGTGAGCCAATCAGCAGTAGGGGGCGTGTCCACTCATGATGGGGGAGGATAGAGTGAGCCAATCAGCAGTAGGGGGCGTGTCCACTCATGATGGGAGAGAAGAGAGTGAGCCAATCGGCAGTAGGGGGCGTGTCCACTTATGATGGGGGAGGAGAGAGTGAGCCAGTCAGCAGTAGGGGGCGTGTCCACTCGTGATGGGGGAGGAGAGAGTGAGCCAATCAGCAGTAGGGGGCGTGTCCACTCGTGATGGGGGAGGAGAGAGTGAGCCAATCAGCAGTAGGGGGCGTGTTCTCTATGATAAAGAGACCTCCACTGCATTGTATGCTTGTGCATTTTGGGGGCGGAGTAATGAAGGGAGGGGCGTGTCTGTTTCAGTAATTGCTTACTGCACCTTTAAGCAGAAAGGTTTAGATAAAGGGCTTTGGGTGATTAATAATCAGTATATAACCTGATGAAAATATATTTATTCAGTGTTATCCACATTATTTCATCTGCAGCAGCATTGTGAACTTTCATAAAGATATGTTTGGCCATTGACTTTCAAATGCATCATTCAAACACACGACGAGAGTCTTGATGAAGTAGTTTGTCGCTTACTCTTACTCACACTCACACTCAAAAGTATCTACTTTTTCTTCACAAAAACACTACATACTTATAGAGCATAGTACAAGTATGCGAACTGTGATGCAGCAATGGATTTATCATTCAGACTTTATGCACCTGCTCCTTCAAGACATTAAAAATGAATAACTGTATAATTAAACAATTAAATTTAGCAATTAAAGTCTTTAAAACCACTCAAATGATCTCTCTCTCTGCGGGAAATAATAATGCTCTGAGAGAAAGAGATTCATGTAAAAGCTGTATTGTCGGTGAATCTCGGTAGTTGTGAAGCGGAACAGCGACTCCTGCTGGTCACTTACAGGAATTACACTCCTGCAGAATTCACAAGATATACAGTAGTTTGTTGAATCGTCATGCATGTAAACATATTTAAGAATCAGATCTGCTGTTCGTGAATTCATTATTATTGAAGCCATAATTATAATATAAAAAGTCATCATTTTGACATAAAAAGTTTAAATGTGCACTATATGTAACTTTTTTGTTCACAATTTACTAAGTGTATATAATGAGCTGGGGTCATGAATCCATCATGAATTCATCTTCCAAACCGTGTTTTTGTCTAATCCTGAATCACGGTACGCTTATAATAAGTGTTTATTTTCGGACTATTTTAGGCCACAGTACCTCGCCATAGACATAAACAGAGAGAAGTAGTTCCGGCTACAATGTTCTTCCGCAAAACGCATGCGGTTTTGTTTATTAACCGCTAGAGGGCCACCAATTTAATAATTATGACATACTAATTCATAATAATGAGATTAAAAGTCTAAATTATGGCATACTAATTATGACATGTCATAATTTAGATTTTTTAAGTCATAATATGACATTTTTGTTTTTCAATGTAATAATTAAGAGATAAAACTTCGAAATTATGACTTTCTATTATGAGTTTGACATGACTTATTTTTAATGTAATAATTATAACTTAGTATTTCATAATTTCTACATTTATATCATAATTACGATTTAGTAGTCTGTGTCATAAATAATACGTTCCACCAAAGCATGTTTTTTTCTTATGTGGCATGAATGGGATCCATATTTTTCTCTAAAATCACAAGAAAAATAATTAAGCTATTCAGGCAAAATGAGAGTATTCTGACCATGTTTTTTTTTTTAAATCTGTTAAGTAAAATCTGCTTTTGCCATAGTTATTTTCTCGACCCATAAATAAATAAATAAAATCTCTAATAAGATAAAGCATGTTTCTCTTTCTGCAGCTTAGATCGTTACGCCATTGACTCAACCGATTCGTTCAACAACACTGATTCATTGATTCATGAAGCACTGAATCGAAGCTGATGTTCACAACACAACAGAATATTGAACAAGATAAGGAGAATCATTGCGTTAAGATTTAAGTAATTATTGTATAGTAACATGAAATCCCCTCAAAATACAAAACATTTGATTCACTGAACTGCGAAGTTACAGATCTCAAGGCATCTTCCAGATGTTGTGGTTTAATTTCAAATTTCAGTACATCCATAATTACGAACAAATGAAGTGAATACAGTCACAACAACATACCATGAGGTTAAAGATCCAGTTAAACTGATTACATTTATTGGCTAACTTTAACAATTACCAAAAAAGAAAAAAAGAAGAAGCATGAAGTTAATAATAAAATACAAAATAATAATGCATGTGAATGTTTTAGTGGCAGTTTGGTGCATTTGGTCTGTTTGTGTTTCCTGACAAACATGACAACAAATGATTAAAAAAAAGAGAAAATAAGATACAAAACAAAATGATGAACATAACCACATCATTAAATAAATATGATTAGTGTCGTTAGTTATTTACATACTATAAATAGCACATCATCATCATCTTCTGGCATTATAATGCATACATAATACTACAGTAAAGGTAATAACTTAATGATAATTATTAATACCTCTGGTGCTCGTGGACGTATGACAACAAAAGCTTGTGTTTTGAAACAGACGTGAAATTTGTGAGTTGAATTCCATTCAGGACATTCTCAACATGGGCATTAAAAAAAGATATGAAACAAAATAGAATTTAAGATGCATTTCATACAGTATATTATATAAGCATCTTGCCTAGTAAATTTACATCAGCAAATTCATTAAATATAATATATACACAGTTCATAGTAGAATAATAGATGCTTACTTTTTATTTAAGGCAATACATCATTGGTTAAAGAGTGTTTATGATGCCACTCTATAATCACATTAAACCGTCTGTATGTTTGCTGTATATAAAATAACCCCAAAACAGAACGAAACCCTGAGGACTTCTGGTGTAAATCATATTGCTTCAAGCTTTTAGATTTGGTAATAATGATCAGTAATAATCCTCAGAAGTAATTTTGGTCAGGAACGGATTCATAAGGCTCTAAAGCATCACACAGATTTACATTCAGTAACATCAGATCGGATTGCAGCCGCTTTATACACTAATACCTGTGTGTGTGTGTGAACGTATAAAACAGACTCAAATGAGCGACGCATTGAACACAGAACCGTCTGCTGTTCTAATGCGGGCGTTTGCTGAACCTGAGCCACGAGAAATGAGCGACACAAAGCCTGTCTATATCAAAGTGCGCGTTTAGTTGAAGGACAGGTGCTGATTTCCCCGTCTGTGATCTGTCTAATGAAGCCTCGTCATGCTGATTGACTTTGGCAGTGTCTTCACAAGTCCAGTGTTTGCATAGACGTTCAGATGTTTGTTTCGCACTGCATGACGCCGTCTTTATTCCCACAGAGCTGCTGCGCCGCTTGATCGTCTGCGTCGGTCTCCGTCTGCGCCGGCTCCTCCTGCTCGGCCTGTTTGTACATCTCCTCGCGCTTGCGCTCTTGGTCCAGCAGCCGATAGTTGATGAAGTTCCCGATGAAGAGCCAGATGCTGGCAAAGACGACCACCGCTCCGCAGCACAAGTACATGTACTTGTAGTTCTTTGTGATGTCCACTAATTTCCCTGCAGATCAAATGTCATGCGTGTATTAGCTCAGCGTGATTATAGAAAGTGTATATGTGAAGTGTGCTTCAATTTGTACAAAGAAGAATTACATTTACATGAGGAAAGACAACAAAAGAAATTACATTAATTAGTGTTCATGTCTCAGAATTTATCCTTTCCAATCACCCTCCTACCACTCACCTACTTCAAGCCATTTCTTCTTCAGTTGTTCCTGCACTCACTCACATTATTAACACCTCTCTTCACACTGGTACATTTCCCACAGTATTTAAGCAGGCTCGGAAAACCCCACTCCTTCAGAAACACACTCTAAATGCAGCAGCTTCACTCCTGAATCCCTTCTTCCCTTCATTGCAAAAACACTTGAGCAAGTCGTGTTCAACCAAGTCTCTGAGACTGGCAAGAGCAGCATGCAAATCATCAGACTCTGTCTGCTGCTTCTGACACAGTTAACCACTAGATCCTCCTGTCAACTCTCATGATAATGGTTCAAGTCTTACTTCTCAGGTAGGTCCTTCAGGGTGTCTTGGAGGGGTGAAGTCACAACATCTACCTTCTGGAGTGCCTCAGGGCTCGGTGTTTAGACCGCTTCTCTTCTCCATCTACATGTCACCACTGGGATCTGTCATTCAGAAACTATGCTGAAGACACACAACTCTACCTCTCGTTCCAGTCAGATGATCTGACAGCAGCTGCTCGCATCTCTGCCTAACTGACAGACATTTCTTGCTGGAAGGCACTGATGTTTGCCTGTAGAACAACCACTGGCTCTGCACCTCTATACATAAACTCGCTACTTCAGACCTATATGCCTTCCTGAAGCATGCATTCTGCCTTGTGGTGCCATCCCAAAGAGCCACAAAATCACTTCCACAGATCTTTACCTGGACTGTTCCCTGCTGGTGTCTAACTCAACCCAAGCCATTTTCAAGAAAGACGCATCTTTTTCGTCAACACTTGACCCAATAACACTAACATTGACTATTATATTTTTTTCTATTCAAAAAAAGGACTAACTGCTACTAGTCACAGCACTTGCGTATTGTTGCCCTTTTGTTGGTTCATCTGCTTCTATTGTTCTCCTCATTTGTAAGTAACATCTGCTAAATTATTAAATGTAAATGTTTAATGTATCGTATGTTATCACCTGCCAGCGGCGGTCCGATGAGCACCGGACAGCACTCCACAATGGTGGTGAGACCCACGGCACTGGAGAACCTCTGAGCACCCACCAGGTCCATCAGCGTCTCGAACAGAACCGCGCTCACCATGCCGAAGGCGAAGCCGAAGAAGATGGCGTACACCACCATACCGGTGTAGGTCTCGACCAGCGGGCATAGTAGGTGACACACGCCGTTATACAGCACGGCGAAACTGAAGAAGTACTGGATCCTGGGCCGAACCCAGCGAGAGTTGGCCAGCAGGCCCATGGACGGCCGGGCGAACATGTCCACGAAGGCCAGGATGGAGAGGAGAAAGGCTGCTTGGTACTCGTCCACACCGTTGTCTTTGGCAAAGGGCGAGAGGAAGACAATCGGCGCGAAGAAGCCCAGGAACATGATGACGTTTCCTGACAGGTAGATGAGGAAGCCGCGGTGCTTGAAGAGCGTCAGGTCCAGGTACCTGTTGACTGTCTGCCAGGCTGTGGCCTTCTCCGTCTTGGACACAGCTGGTTTCTCCTCGATCGGCTTGCTCTGGTTTGGCGGGCCCACCAGGGGCCTCATGAGCGACCCGGCCACACAGCAGTTGAGCAGAAGCCCACCGAGAATGAGGAAGCTTCCCCTCCATCCGTACTCGTTGATGAGATACTGGTTGAGCGGCGCCAGTGTGCTGAGGAACACAGGACTGCCGGCCATGGCGAAGCCGTTTGCGATGGGACGCTTCTTGTAGAAGTACTTCCCGATCATCGTAAGTGCCGGCTGGAGGTTGAAGGCCAAACCTAAGCCTGTGAGAGGAAACAAGACACAGGACGGTTATTACTTGGTGTTTGACCACATCACCATGAGCACGAGTGCTAGTGATGATTGAGTGGCTGATTTCCCAATCCAGTGAGTTAAAATTGAGCTTTGTGTGGGTACATCAGATTGATCCACATTGGTTTGCCAAAAATCACACTATTAAATCAGCCGTGTTTTTACATAAATCCTCTATTGCAGCTTGTAAGAGACTAAAAAATATGAGAAATGATGAGCTCCTATTGTGTTGATAGTTAAGGTTACACTGTTTGTGTTGGGGGTCAAATTGACCCCATTGGTCGGCGCCAATAGCCTCGTGGGCAGTTGCGCTTTGGGCGTACCGAGTTCATGTCCCAGCTCGTGGACCTTTCCCGATCCCGTCCCCCCCTCTCTCTCCAACTTCGCTTCCTGTCAACTTACTTTCCTGTCACAATAAAGGCAAAAATGCCAAAAATAAATCTTTAAAAATTGACCCTATTGGTTTCAATGCAATTCACCAAAAATAGACACTCTGAAAAACACTTTTTGCGTAAAAACCTATAACGTAGCTTGTAAGAGACTAAAAAAATATGAAATATGAGAAATTATGAACCCCTGTTGTGTTGAAAATGTGTATTTCAGATTGACCCCTATTGGTTTCCATACATTTAATAACCAAAAATTGACACAAAAGAGTCATGTTTTTAAATAAAACCAAAAATATATAAAAAATGAGAAAACTCCTGTTGTGTTATTTTGACCCATATATTTTTGTTCAAAATTGGCTGTACAGACACATAATAAAAACATGTCTTTGATGCACACTGAGGTGGAAAAGACTACAATTAAGTATAAATAGTGTGTAACGTTGTTTGTACTTAGTGTAAATAATACTTATTGCTGTTTGTACTTGGTTTAAAAAGCCTGTCTTTTTGTCATGTCTGGTTTTTGTCATGTCTTGTTTATCATGCTTCTTTTTAGTGCTGCAACAGACTAGTAATTGAGATCCCAAAAAAATATAGCAAACAGAAACACAGATTTATTTTGACTGTGAAACTCAAATAGATGAAGAAACGGCAAATTCTCCCTAAAAAATATTCAGAAGATGACTCTCGAGTAAACTTCAGGTCTTATAGTCTTTGACAAAAGGTTTTCTGTTCTACTCTTTGCTGCTTGATTTTTGGCGAGATGTACGGAAACCAAATGGGGTCAATTTGACCACTAACACAAATGTTGTCATCATGTTGTGTCTCTCCAAAATAAACTGAGGAAAAAGTCAGAAAAGTTCAAGAAGAAAGAGTTTAACCAGCATTTCAATCGGTTTGAGTGTATGTGGCGTCCGGCTCACCCCCGATGACGCCAATGCAGATGTAGAGCTGCATGACGTTGTTGCAGAAGGAGGCGCTGATCATCCCGATGGCACACAGAAACCCGCCCAAGATCATGATGGGACGGCAGCCGTACGCGTTCACCAGAATACTGCTGATGGGACCTGAAACACACACCCCAAACCTGCTGAAGTCCAGATCCACGAGACACAAAACAACACAAGCTCATTACTGATCACACAGGCCCATTACACACACACTCATAGGGTAAAGTCCAAGAGAAAGTAATGATGTTCTCTGGGGTGGAACGTTTTACTTTAAGTCTTATAAAACAGAT
This sequence comes from Chanodichthys erythropterus, assembly GCF_024489055.1. Taxonomy (NCBI): domain Eukaryota; kingdom Metazoa; phylum Chordata; class Actinopteri; order Cypriniformes; family Xenocyprididae; genus Chanodichthys; species Chanodichthys erythropterus. The sequence continues at coordinate 1,023,313 of NC_090228.1, forward strand.
GCATCGTGGGATATTTGGTTTCACTAATGATTTTCATTGCTGAAATGAGAAAAACACCTGACGGAGGAGTGTGTGTGTGTTCTCTGCATGTTAAGGACAAATCTGCATGTTAATGCTTGTTCATAATAAAACATGCTGATTTAATTTCGGAGCGGCCTGCATTACGTGCGACGCTGGTCAGTTTGATCTGGACGCGTGTTTAGGGTCAATCTAATTAGTCCAGTAATGAATATCATTTTGTGTGAACTGAAAGTGGTTTCTCAGAACTGCTGAACATCAGAAGAACTAGTGTGTCGACATTCATTACACTGTGATCTTTTCATATTTCCACCTCTTTTCATTTCTGAAACATATGAGAAACATCATCTCCGTAAGTTTTACCTCCAGCGTACATGACGGCTAACATGATGGAGGAGATCCAGGCCACCTGACTGTACGAGGCATCGAAGATCCTCTGGATGTCTTTGAAGAACACAGTGGTGGCTTTTGGGAAGGCGTACGAGAATCCGATGGAGATGAAAGCCCCGACCACCACAGCCCAGCCCCACCCACCGTCTGGAGGCGGAACGGCTGGGGGTCCGACAGGTAGAGGCATCACTGGATATCACTGCAAGAGACACAGAACAAAAGATTTACAACTAACATTCAGATTCTGACTCAACCAATGACAGGAGTGTGGGGCAGGGCTGTCTGTTTGACTGACCAATGGGAGGCGAGAGGCTGTGTTCAGGAAACCTGTTTGGAAACAAGTGGTTCTTTCTGTAACCTTGCAGAAATGACACACTGCGGATTCTGTTTTTAGTCTCTGGTGGGCAGACGGTGAGCAGATATAGCAGCTCTGGGTGGAACGAACCTGTGAATGAGCACTAATTAGTAGCAAACACACAGATGAAAATAGATGCATTCATTTAGTTTCATTGTATTTTAGTTTAGAGCTTTATTAATACCCATGGGGAAATTTGCTATCATGGATCTTCACACATATAGACAAAAACTCAACTGCTTATACAAATGATAACACATTGTATGGCAAATAATACTGAATCAACTGTACTGAAATGGATCATATCATGACATTAATTCAGCTTTGTCAATTTCAAGTCAAATTTATATAGAGCGGTGCGATCATATAGTTAATATACAGTTATATATCCAACTTTATATAGGGAGCGGTGCGATCATATAGTTTATATACAATTAAATAATATACAACTTTATATAGGGAGCGGTGCGATCATATAGTTTATATACAGTTACATATGCATCTTTATATAGGGAGCGGTGCGATCATATAGTTTATATACAGTTATATATCCAACTTTATATAGGGAGCGGTGCGATCATATAGTTTATATACAATTAAATAATATACAACTTTATATAGGGAGCGGTGCGATCATATAGTTTATATACAGTTACATATACATCTTTATATAGGGAGCGGTGCGATCATATAGTTTATATACAGTTACATATACAACTTTATATAGGGAGCGGTGCGATCATATAGTTTATATACAGTTACATATACATCTTTATATAGGGAGCGGTGCGATCATATAGTTTATATACAGTTACATATGCATCTTTATATAGGGAGCGGTGCGATCATATAGTTAATATACAGTTATATATCCAACTTTATATAGGGAGCGGTGCGATCATATAGTTTATATACAGTTACATATACATCTTTATATAGGGAGCGGTGCGATCATATAGTTAATATACAGTTATATATCCAACTTTATATAGGGAGCGGTGCGATCATATAGTTTATATACAGTTACATATACAACTTTATATAGGGAGCGGTGCGATCATATAGTTTATATACAGTTACATATACATCTTTATATAGGGAGCGGTGCGATCATATAGTTTATATACAGTTACATATGCATCTTTATATAGGGAGCGGTGCGATCATATAGTTTATATACAGTTACATATACAACTTTATATAGGGAGCGGTGCGATCATATAGTTTATATACAGTTACATATACATCTTTATATAGGGAGCGGTGCGATCATATAGTTTATATACAGTTACATAAACAACTTTATATAGGGAGCGGTGCGATCATATAGTTTATATACAGTTACATAATATACAACTTTATATAGGGAGCTGTGGGATCATATAGTTTATATACAGTTACATATGCATCTTTATATAGGGAGCGGTGCGATCATATAGTTTATATACAGTTACATATGCAACTTTATATAGGGAGCGGTGCGATCATATAGTTTATATACAGTTACATATACATCTTTATATAGGGAGCGGTGCGATCATATAGTTTATATACAGTTACATATGCAACTTTATATAGGGAGCGGTGCGATCATATAGTTTATATACAGTTACATATACAATTTTATATAGGGAGCGGTGCGATCATATAGTTTATATACAGTTACATATGCAACTTTATATAGGGAGCGGTGCGATCATATAGTTTATATACAGTTATATATGCAACTTTATATAGGGAGCGGTGCGATCATATAGTTAATATACAGTTATATATCCAATTTTATATAGGGAGCGGTGCGATCATATAGTTTATATACAGTTATATATCCAATTTTATATAGGGAGCGGTGCGATCATATAGTTAATATACAGTTATATATCCAATTTTATATAGGGAGCGGTGCGATCATATAGTTTATATACAGTTACATATACAACTTTATATAGGGAGCGGTGCGATCATATAGTTTATATACAGTTACATATACATCTTTATATAGGGAGCGGTGCGATCATATAGTTTATATACAGTTACATATACATCTTTATATAGGGAGCGGTGCGATCATATAGTTTATATACAGTTACATATACATCTTTATATAGGGAGCGGTGCGATCATATAGTTTATATACAGTTACATAATATACAACTTTATATAGGGAGCGGTGCGATCATATAGTTTATATACAGTTACATATGCATCTTTATATAGGGAGCGGTGCGATCATATAGTTTATATACAGTTACATATGCAACTTTATATAGGGAGCGGTGCGATCATATAGTTTATATACAGTTACATATACAATTTTACATAGGGAGCGGTGCGATCATATAGTTTATATACAGTTACATATACAATTTTACATAGGGAGCGGTGCGATCATATAGTTTATATACAGTTACATATGCAACTTTATATAGGGAGCGGTGCGATCATATAGTTTATATACAGTTACATATACAACTTTATATAGGGAGCAGTGCGATCATATAGTTTATATACAGTTACATATACAATTTTATATAGGGAGCGGTGCAAACATATAGTTTATATACAGTTACATATACAATTTTATATAGGGAGCGGTGCGATCATATAGTTTATATACAGTTACATATGCATCTTTATATTGGGAGCGGTGCGATCATATAGTTTATATACAGTTACATATACAACTTTATATAGGGAGCAGTGCGATCATATAGTTTATATACAGTTACATATACAATTTTATATAGGGAGCGGTGCGATCATATAGTTTATATACAGTTACATATACAATTTTATATAGGGAGCGGTGCGATCATATAGTTTATATACAGTTACATATGCAACTTTATATAAGGAGCGGTGCGATCATATAGTTTATATACAGTTACATATGCAACTTTATATAGGGAGCGGTGCGATCATATAGTTTATATACAGTTACATATGCAACTTTAGATAGGGAGCGGTGCGATCATATAGTTTATACATACTATAAATATGATATACTATACTATATACAACTTTATATATAGAGCTGTAATATAAACAATCATGTAGCCGAGATTTGCTGTATTATTTATATAATATATCGCTTTGTGAGTGTACTGATGCATATCTAGACACAGTTTCAGATGTTTGGTGTGCTGTGTGTATTCAATGGTTTTATAATCTTTCGCCATTTATCTGCATACTGAAATGTGATTGGTCTTCTCTTCCTTGCATATATTTCACCATTTTATTTATACACAACCAGAGACTTCAAACCAGAACTTTAACACTCTCCTCCTGCTGCTGAGGAAACGGTCGAAATCTTGACTTTGATGTCCAGATAGTGTGAGTATGTGAGAGAGATTTAGGGAGATTAAAGGCCACTAAGACAACAGAAGTCATCACTATGGCAACAGTGTTTACAGCTGTCAGTCACTTGTATAAAGCTCCGCCTCCAGATCCCTTTGGAATCTGCCTCCTGCTGCTTGAGTCAATGGAAACGTGGGCGGGGCTACAGACATAACTAATCATTGTTTACAAACCAAACAAAACTGGAGTGATTCTTATCATGTGATATTTCAGTTCTGAAGCCAGAAGTTTCACACACAGCGCTCATGTGATGTTAACACCCCAGAACCAAAGCCCTGTGTAAGATAAGCTTTTGTTTTCAGCTGTGCTCTTCAAATCCAAATATCCTTCCTGCAAAGGTATTGTAACTGATATCACCACATGCTGACTTGAATTATTGTGCTGGTGTTTCAAAGTAATAAACAATGTGACATTGTTCATGTTGTGACTACAGCAAACTGATCTACAGTAAAAAAACAAATCTTTCTTTACAATAAATGACTCTTGATTTGATATTTTTTAGTTAACGGTGATGCAGATCCAATCAGAAGCTGAAGTGATGTGATTGGCTGACAGCACAGACTCAGGTGACACTGTTACCCGACACCTGGAGACATCAGCGCTTGTTAGCCTGAGTGAGACATAATAAGGTCTCATCGATGACCATGTGACCAGTGTGCGGTTCTGACCGTCCTTCAGCTTCAAGGTCCCAGTGGTGAGTGCTGCCTCATGAATATTTAATTAGATGGCCTTCCTCATCTTTAGGCCTGATTTCTCCTCCTCTACAGTTCACATCACAAACAGCTGAATCTGTACATGTGCTCAGCTAACAGAAAACATATTTCAGTAACGTTAATAGAACGTTCGCTCAACGTTATCTGCTCAGAAACATTAATTGAAGGGTTTTTACCTGAAACATTTCAGGTGTCAACGTTTTCTAAATGTTTCCGAACGTTCTGAGAACATTCAAAAGTAACGTTCCCATAGTGTTTGAAGAATGATGAAATGGAACATTTAAACATTTTATGTGAACATTAGCCAAACATTATCAGAATGCTGGGTGATCACATAAGCATCATCTCTGTTCATCTGTACGGCACGATTCAGGCACAATCATATTCAATGCATTGTGAAAATCACTAGACAAATGAAACAGACCTAATCTCAGGCTGTTTTCAAGGCCTAATATTTCCAAACTCATGATGTTCTGGGTCACCGCGAGGCCGCTGGATTTCAGTCAGTCTGAATCTCGTCTTGAGAGTTTCTTCACTGCCGTCAACTCTTTATAGTACACTGAAAAAACCTGCTGTTTAATTCAACGAACAGCTTTGCAATTATTAATGAAACTGACTAGCAGTGAAAACTGTATCTATACCGAATTTCATCGAGTGTAGGTCAAAGTTTAAGACCTCTTTAAAACGTCTCAGTGTGTTTGAATCAGAGGAAAGACCTGCTGACTTTTCTCCCGAGGTCACTTTGAAGGCCGAGAGACGTGAAGTTCAAAAACAAGATCTAGAGTTTCCCAGACTTCAGAGGAACAATAGACGCCGCTGGTCCACAATCATACGGACGTGCGTCTCCACCTCTGTTTGATATTTCAGAAATATCCGAGATATCATAACATAAACGTACATAATGTACACACGTCCACTGAAACAATAACTCACATTAGACGCTGCTCTATCATGAATCTATAAGGCCTTTCATGTCCTCCAGTCCTTCTGTCGTCTGATCGAGAGTTGAGTTTTTTCGCAAGTAAAAGTCATTTATTATAACTGTACAAACGTCCACCGTGTCTTTTTGCTCTGAAATCTATACTGATTTTATCAAGTAAACGTAAGAATAACTTTGATATTGTTAGTAATATTTCAACTGGACTGAAGCAACTGAGGTTAAAAAAAAACACATGAGTATCAAATATGATATTTGATATCATCACATTTCATTGTGTTTTAAAACTACAGAGCTTTGATCATAAAACTAAGCATTATAATAATAAGACATTATTATTAATATTCACATACATTTTATGTAAGTATCTGATATATTGACTTACATTACAAGCATTTTTTGCATAAAATTGAGGTGTTTTTTCCCCCATATTCTCATTATATGAGCCATAAAAGCCTGATGTAATAAATATGATACAAACATATGCATTTTTTGTCTAAAGGTCCAATAAACGGTTGCATTCAAAAGAAAATAGATTTTTCTGACTATTATATCAGCGTTGTTTCAGGGTCATTATCATGACCTTTGACCTTCTTCAGCAGAACAAACTTTTGCGTTTTTAAACACTCAGTCTGCGGTACAATAATAACTAGTCCTAATACATGCTTAAAGTGAAAACTACTAGAGATGCACCGATATATCGGCTAATAATCGGTATCAGCCGATAAAAGCAAATTTTCACACTATTGGCTGATAGTTTAAAAACAGCTGATAGTCAGGGCCGATATCTCCTGTCAATCAAAAGAAGGCAGGAAAATGCACTGCAATTGGTCTTTATGTAAAGAAAATGCTAAGAAACCCGTTTGATGTTCAATATTAACAGTAATTATATGAATTAATAACATCCAGAAAGTTGAGAAATATTAATTTCATTTTCAGAATTTAGTTAATGCATGTTAATATTGGCGAAAGTTTTTCTATCAAAATATAATAATTAAAAATATAATTATTAATTATAATGAAACTATTATTCATTTAAAAGAAGGTATAAAAGGCAGAACCCTGAAACTATCGGTATCGGCAGATTTCACTCTGAATAACCGGCTATCGTATCGGTGGAGAAATTTAGTATCGGTGCATCTCTAAAAAATACATATTAATAGATAATATATATAAAGGATGCACGATATATCGGCCACCATATCGGTATTTATCGGCCGATATATGTCCATTTTTAATGTTATTGTTATCGGCTAGATAAGAAAATTCAGCCGATATATTAAAGCCGATAAATAATGGATTATGTCCAGCTGAGACGCTTCAGATGCGCACTGTTCACCATGATTGGTTTAAAGTGCTTGAAATATGATTGAAAATCACTTCAAAAAGGAAAATACAGTTAAGTGCAGTGCAAGTCTGTCATATAATTATAATGAGATCATCATAATTGTGTGTTTTTAATGGTGAAACATTTGTTTTTGTAATCAGGCTCTCAAAATTTATATTCAAAATTGTTTTATTTAGATTTATCGGCCAATATATCAGTTATCAGCTTTCAAATATAAAGAATTATCGGTATCGGCCATAATTTTTATATCGGTGCATTTGTTTTGTTTTGCAGGAAAATGAGCCAGACTGATTCTAGAGTCTCGTGGAAATGACAGCAGCGCTGGAATCAGTTCCAAGCTCATGTGAGACCCTAAAGATAAACAAATACGTTTGTAAAGCGGTATGTTGATGAAAGAGCGCCGGGCGTCTCCTTCAGGACGCAGCGTGAGCCTGTAGATGTTTGTGCTTCAGCGGTCTTTGCATTCCTCCCGGTGTAAAACATACAAAACATTCATTATTTAAGATAAAACTTAAATATTTCAAAAAGTTGATGTACTAAAATATCTCAAACTAAATAAAAGTGACAAAAACACAACAAAATTACTAAAACTTTGATCAAAATATAAAATATAACTAAAATATTAACAGAAACTAACTGTACAGTGAGGTCGGACTGAGCTCAGCAGCAGTTTAGGGTGTTTCTGTCTGATAATGTAGCGGTTATAATATCAGATAACACTATATTACATTATTGCGGCCTGCCAATGATATCATGCTCGTCTTTATTTCTGAACATCATAAACACATGCTGAATCTCCTCAGACAGAGACGCCCGTCACGTGACCCGCTGAAGTGACCCAGATGAGCCAAACCCGCTTACAGCATGAAAGCCGGATAAATATAGAAGCGGCATTCTATTCACTTCTACTCTCGGGATGCGGAGGACCGATGCTGATTCAGACCGGATGCAACCGGTCCATGTATTCATTAATATTCATCACATTTGTGCATTCATCACAATAATCTGCAGTCGGCCTTATTAAGTGTGAATGTATTTAAATGGAAATATATTATCATGATGTACATCATCATTTGTTGATATTTCCTGTTCAGCATCATTCTGATAACGGGACTGTCCCGGCAGCGCCAAACACATCATCATCATCATCATCATCATCATTATCATCATCATATCACAAATTACCTTCAGGTCCGGGTGTCAGTGTGCTGTCCGTCTCTCTGACCTTCAGTCGCTGCTGCAGAAAGACGCTCCGCACGCGCGTTTGAATCACTCGCTCTGCGGACGGATGCAGTGACGTCACTCGCGGAGGCTTGGCTCATGAATATTAATGAAACAGCGTGACGCGGACGCTACGCGATTGGTTACGAGGCAGGCGTGTGGTTCGGTGGGCGGTGCAAGGAATACCAGTCAGTTTTGTATCCGGGAAGTTTACCGTCTGCAACGTCGTCACAACGTAAAATAAATATTTATAATGTAAGGGAGCGCACGAGCGCAGCTCTTTGTTTGTTATTCCAGTCACACAATTTTAAAACTCTTAAACGGGGTTTATTGTACTGAAACAATCAGCAGGGAGAAATATATTTTGTCGTAAACACGTTCTTCTGCCAAAGAGGAAATACAAAAATATCACATTAATCAAATGAGACCGTTTGGAGAAACAGGTTTGGATTAACCGCAGTTTTACTCGGAACAAAGTAATTGTCTCTCAGATGGACACGTGATCACTGAGTGCGGATTACTTCACAACAGCGAATATGCCAACAAAAATATGTTGTAAGAACATTGTTGGTTTATGGCATTAATAAAAAAAATAAAAAATAAAAAAAAAGCTGTAAAAAAATAAAATAAAAAAGTTCTAAGAATGTTTTGCTAACGTTCCCATTAAGTTCAGACGTTCAAAAACTTTTTTGCATAAAACATCGGAACGTTACATAAAACAATTAAAAAAAAAAACATTAGATGAACGTCCAACTAAAACATTTCAGGGGAAAAAAAATATTAAATTAACATTTTTATGCTAACGTTTTGAGAAAATTATTAAAGGATTAGTTCACTTTCAAATTAAAAATCCCATATTTAATCACCCCCATGTTATCCAAAGATGTTCATGTCAGTCGAAAAGAAATGAAGGTTTTTGATGAAAACATTCCAGGATTTTTCCCATATAGTGAACTTCAATGGACTCCAAATGGTTAAAGGTCAAAATTAGTTTCAGTGCAGCGTCAAAGGGCTTTAAACGATACCAGACGAGGAATAAGAGTCTGATCTAGAGAAACCATCACTCATTTTCTAAAAAAAATAAAAATAAAAATTATTAACTATAAATGCTCATCTTGAACTAGCTCTCTTCTTCTACTTCTCTATTAGAATTCCAGCAGTGTAGACACTGCTAAGTTTTACTGCCCTCCTCAGGTCAAAGTTTGAACTAATTGTTATATACTTGCACTAGCATATTGTATATGACAATTTAGTTCAAACTTTGACCTGTGGAGGGCAGTAATACACTTAGCAGCTTCTACACTGCTGGAATTCTAATAGAGAAGAAGAAGAGAGCTAGTTCAAGATGAGCATTTATGGTTAAAATGTATAATTTATTTTTTAGAAAATGAGTGATGGTTTCTCTAGATGAGACTCTTATTCCTCGTCTGGTATCATTTAAAGCCCTTTGAAGCTGCACTGAAACTGACATTTGGACTTTCAACTGTTTGGAGTCCACTATATGGAGAAAAATCCTGGAATGTTTTCCTCAAAAACCTTCATTTCTTTTCGACTGAAGAATGAAAGACATGAACATCTAAATTAAATTATCAGGACATTTTTATTTGAAAGTGAACTAATCCTTTAAGGACCTTTGAACCAATGTTACTGGAATAACGTTTGTTCATAACTTGTTTATGAATGATTCGTTCATTTTTTGCCAGTCACGTGACAACTGAACAGAAGGACTCTTGAATCGAACTAATCATTTCTGTTTCTCATGAATTATATTTGGCTGCTCTGTAATGATTTCCTAATTCAGAATATGACTGCGTACGAAAATCTTACTTTTAATTAGCTGTATATCCAACTTTATACAGAGCTGTGCGAAAATATAGTTGATATATCCTTATCCAACTTTATATAAAGAAATATTCATGTGTTCTGAGAAAATCATATCGAAGTCTGGTGTTGAATAATGTCACTGCCTCCAGGTGGCGTCATTGAGCTGATTCAATCAGATTTTCCACTGGAGTGAAACCTGATGTAGATTCAGAACTTACATTCGTCATGCTGTTTCTGCTCTCTGTTTTATGTGTAATTGGATAATCTAACACACACAACTGCATGGGATACTGTATGAAGCTTTAGATTGTTGCAAATAACTGCTGTTTGTGTGTTTTTGTTACTCTTATGCATATTTTTTGTTTATTTGTATTTTTTGTGTTCTGTCTTTGTGAAGTTGAGTTGAAGGTGGTGGATCTTCATCCAGCAAGAAATGTCGGTCAGGTAGGCAGAGATGCGAGCAGCTGCTGTCAGATCATCTGACTGGAACGAGAGGTAGAGTTGTGTGTCTTCAGCATAGCAGTGAAAGGAAAAGCCATGTTTCTGAATGACAGATCCTAGTGGTGACATGTAGATGGAGAAGAGAAGCGGTCCAAACACCGAGCCCTGAGGCACTCCAGAAGGTAGATGTTGTGACTTCACCCCTCCAAGACACCCTGAAGGACCTACCTGAGAGGTAAGACTCTCTCTCTCACTCTCTCACACTTTATATAAATAACACAAACAAAGAAGATAGTCAAACTAAATAATGAAGATAAAAACTAGAACAATCCAACAGGGAAAATATCCATATAGTGGACTTCTCTGAGGTTCAACGGGTTGAAGGTTGACATGGGCGTGAGTAAAGGAAATACTAATCCTTTAAAATCATCAGCTGAATGATTACATATCCAGTAAGGTTGTTGTTTTGTGCAAACATAGTTCTGTGTAATTGTGGTCCATCTTTCTCATGTACTTCCATACACTCTACAACACTGCTAGATTATGCATTTCAAAATATGCCTTAACGGCAGGACAGAGAGAAACGCACGTGTTGAGACGCTCTCGCTGCTCAATCTGGTTTTGTCATTCAGCGATGTGATCGTCAGCTGAGATCTGTCTCTATCATCGGGCCTGTTTTAATAATGTTGGACGGGCCTCAGTCGGGGTGTTCACATCTTTGGCTTCACTTCTGTTGCTTTTTCTCCTTTTCCATTCTCAGTTTTTTCCCTCTGCAGTTCTGGGAGAAGATGGATCGCTCAGTGGAGCATCTGGCCTCTATTTTTACAACTTCTTTCACACTAGAAGTCCTGCTGAGAGAAAAATGGATCATGCCGTCTCGTATCTGTTTCGTCATTCTCAGAAACATTCTCTCTAAACTAAATAACGTTAAAAGAACGTTGGTTGAAAGTTATCTGGTCTTTAATAATGTTTCTCAAAACGTTAGAAAAAAGTGTTGTTAATAGAACATTTTAGTTGAACGTTTTTTAAATTTTACTGCTTCATTCAAAAGTAACGTTCACATAATGTTTGAAGAATGATACAATAGAATGTTAATGAACTTACATTTGATGGGAACTGTTCTTAGAACATATTAGAGCTGATTTTAAAGCATTGAGATTTTTTAAATCGATTACAGATCCGGTTGCAGATTGGTTCTTTATTTGAGGGATGATTTTGTATTGTAGTCTGAACTTGTGTGTGTTTGTTGAGCTGTAAATGAAGAACTGCTCTGGTGAACAAGATAATTACATTTCAGACACAGTCAATAGTTGTTTCTGCCCCAGTCGATGTTTAACAACCTCAAACGTGATCACTAGTTTACCATACAAGTGCACTAATTAGTGTAGTGTGTGTCCTGGTTTGAATTGACAAATACAGATACAGTAGAATATAAAACATCCAGATGTTCGTTCACTGTAACCCCCTTTTGCTGATACATGAACTTCATTAAGATCATTATCAAAGACCAGATAACTTTGAACGAACGTTCTATTAAAGTTACTGGAAGAACGTTTGTTCATAACGTTAAGAGAACCTTGAAAGAACGTTCTGAGAACATTATTAAAGACCAGATAACATTGAACAAACGTTCTATTAACGTTACTGGAAGAACGTTTGTTCATAACGTTAAGAGAACCTTGAAAGAACGTTCTGAGAACATTATTAAAGACCCGATAACATTGAACAAACGTTCTATTAACGTTACTGGAAGAACGTTTGTTCATAACGTTAAGAGAACCTTGAAAGAACGTTCTGAGAACATTATTAAAGACCAGATAACTTTGAACGAACGTTCTATTAACGTTACTGGAAGAACGTTTGTTCATAACGTTAAGAGAACCTTGAAAGAACGTTCTGAGAACATTATCAAAGACCATATAACTTTGAACGAACGTTCTATTAACGTTACTGGAAGAACGTTTGTTCATAACGTTAAGAGAACCTTGCCAGAACGTTCCCTAGCTGCTAACAGAAATATATTCTAAGAAAGTTTTTCTAACATTAAGTAATGAAAACATTATTTCTGTATGTTCAAAATGTTTTAAAAATGTTTTTTCTTGGTTATGTAAACGTTAAGGGAACATTCCAGTGTATCATTCTTCAAACATTATGGGAACGTTACTTTTCAATGTTCTCTGAACGTTCTGAAACAAGTAGAAACATTTAAAAAAACGTTAGACGAGCGTCCAACTGAAATGTTTCAGAAAAAACATGTATAATTAATGTTCTCATGCTAACGTTTTGAGAACATTAACATTGGCATAAACACTGAACGAACGTTCTATTAACGTTACTGGAAGAACGTTTGTTCATAACCCAGAGAGAAGCTAGGTCGAGGTCTGGAGCGTCTGGGCTCGCGGCCCTGAGGACAAACTCAGTGATTCAGTGTGTAATTTCATTAATTATAAGAGGCATGTATGGTGAGCGCGGAGTGTGCCGCACACTGCTCTCTTTATGAGCGGCTCGGACTCACAGAGATGGGTTGTGTTTGAGAGCGGCCACACATCGCACACAAACACCTTCCACATCCCGACCTGTTCAGCGTGCAGATGCTCACTTCATGTTTGACTCTTTGTTCATGTGATCCGTGTATCTGTTTTTGTGCACGTCTCTTTAAAGCCTGACATGAGATAATAGTAGAAAATGAATAATTTATTAAACGTTGACTGATAAAGTATGGATCATGTTGATATGATACAGCAGCTTTTTAGGGTCAATGATGAAACAGTGATAGTGATTCTTGCCTGAACAAACACCTGAAGTTCCAAAATACCCAGAATTCCCGGCTCCTCCACAGACCGCAGTGCAGATACCTGCAGGAATGAATCCGTCCGTCTCTCTGCACAGAATCGGCCCTTCTTCCACACGTAAACACCGTCAGCTGTAAAAAACACGGCCGTTCCACCATACCACCCCTCCGCTCGTGTTTGTACTGGCTGAGAGGAGCCATCAGAGCAGGGCATGCTGGGAAGACACGTTTTTCTGCTGGCTGTTGCTATTCTGAGTATAATGACTGGCACCTGTCCACAGACCCCGAGACTCGCTCTCAGGACTCGATTTAAGGGGTCTGGACCACAGAGAGAGAGAGAACGTACAGTCATCTTTTACACTAAAGATACTACATTCATATTTTTTAGTCATTTCATCAATAAAAACTACTAGATTACAAGTAACACTAATTATGTAATCAGATTACTTTTAAAGTAACTAGTAAAGTAACGCATTACATTTTACATTACAATTAAATATGTTACTTTTTCTAATAAGTATCGCAAACCCAGCCTAAGTGAGAAAATAGTAACACAAAAGTAACAACGCATTCCATTCCATAGAAAGTAACAGTTACTTTTTTAGGGAGTGACGCAATATTGTAACAAATTACTTTTAGAAGTAACACCGCAGAAGCAGACGATCATCTCAGTTCTGTCTGTTTGCTTCTGGCCATATTCATGATTAGTAATGAAAGCACATGCAGCTTGCTTAATAAGAATTGATTTATGCCTGTTTGTCCCTCTGATCATGTGGGACAATCAAATATTCACTCCAACCACTAACCTACTTATAATTCATAATGATCGTCAGGGTAAAGCAGTGGAACGTGTCGTGGATTCAGAACAAACTCAGGATCACAAACTTTTTTTTTCCTGTAAAGGTGAAACAGCTCTGGTTTAGTGAAAAAACCCCTTTGATGGGTTTAGGAAATAAAGCGTCAGACTGAAGGGTGAAGCTCATTCACACCTCATTATACAGGAACAGACACACAAAACACGCGTCACCAGCTCTTCTGTGTGTCAATGGAGCAGAAATCAGCCCTTTGTGTCACAAACGAGGCTCACAAACAGCTGCAAACTCAGTGATGCCTCAGACTCATGTGTGTATTTCATTTGAATAGCTAATGTAGTTGTGAATCCATCAGTTTCTCTCCAGTATGTCTTTATTCGTGTTTTAAGGGCCAGCACTGTAAAACGCATTAAATCAAATCGTCTGTATTTCACATTAAACAGCTTTTACGTTCAAGTGATTTCATGCAAGCTGGTCTTGTTTAACTGTAACCGTTTCCACAACATAAGAGAAAATAATGCTTTTGTGAATCATAATTATGACATATATGTTGAAATTGACACACTGCTTAAAATTATGATATAAAAAGTCAAAGTTATGACTTAAAAAGTGTCTTTTTGACATTAAAAGTCGAAATTGAAATACTAAGTCATAATTATAAGATGAAAAATGTCTTAATTGTTGTAAGATGAAAATCAAATTTGTGACATTAAATTAAAATTATAAGATACTAAGTCATAATGTAAATTTGTTACATTAAAAGTCGAAATTATGACACTAAGTGTGAAAAATCTAAATTGTGACAAAAATCTAATTTGTGAAATTAAGTCGAAATTGACATTAGTCATAATTATAAGATGAAAAATGTCTTCATTATCAAAATTGTGACATTAAAAATTATGACATACTAAGTAATAAGGAGATGAAAAGTTGAAAGTGACATACTAAGTATGAATGAGTATGTAAAAATTGTGAGATTAAAGACTTAAAAAGTTAAAATTGTGACAAAAATCAAATTTGTGAAATTAAAAATCAAAGTTGACATAGGCTAAGTCGAAATTATGACACACTAAGTATGAAATGTCAAAATTATAAATTTAAAAGTCAAAGTTGTAAGATGATAATCAAATTCGTGCCATTAAATTAAAATTATTAGATACTAAGTCATAACTATGAAATAAAAAGTCATAATTATGACTTAAAAAGTCAAATTTGTTACATTAAAAAAGTCGAAATTATGACACTAAGTGTGAAAAATCAAAATTAAGACTTGCTAAGTCAAAATTGTGACAAATAAAATTTGTGAAAATAAGTCGAAATTGACAGTCATAATTATTAGATGAAAAGTTGAAATTACTTAAAATGTCAGAATTGTGACATTTGTAGTAGAAATTATGACACTAAGTATGAAAAGTCAAAAGTCAAAATTATAAAAAAGTAATAATGAAAACTTAAAAAGTCAAAATGAAGACGTGAAAAGTCCAAATTATGACAAAAAATTTAAATTCTAACTTAAAAATTATAACTGTGACATAAAAGACAAAAGAAATGATGACATTCTATTGATGACTTTTTATAATTATGATTTACCAAAGCATGATTTTTTTTTTTTTTCTAATGGGGAAATTAAATGTGCTTCCATAATAAAGTCAACTGTATCTGTCTGTCTGTACTACATTACCCAGAATCCCTCTCGCTGTTAAGCGATCGTCGTGTGTCTCCGCCCACGGGAGCGCGCGCCGCGGAATGCTGCTCTGATTCCAGCGCGGTGGAAAAAAGTTCCTCAGAGATGGAGCGGACGGTGAGGCGCTGATTTCTGCGCTTTTATTCATGATATTAAACGCGAAAACGACATTCTGTTGACGCGGACCTGCCGAGAACTCTGTTCTCCTTCACATTCGTTCGGATTTTACACTTTTAAGGATCGATTTTGTGAACTTTTTATTAGTTTTTTTGTTGAGGTGAAAATGCCGCAGCCCGCTCGCGCTGTGAGCTTCGTGCTGCTCGTGTTTCACGTTACGGGATTTAAAGCGGTTCACGGAGACTCGGACCGCTCGGAACCGGACCAGTGCCCGTCTGTGTGCTCGTGTGTGGGATCTTTCGCCGACTGCAGTGGATTAAAACACGGCCGGATCGCGGAGCGGCTGCCCGCGCGGATCACGCGTCTGTGAGTGTTTTACCTCAGATCCTTTGTGTCTCTCTCACTGCAACACGATCAAAACATTCACTTTCTGCTGTTAAATCTGAGAAAAACACAACGGAGAAAATGATAACAGTGCGCAGACTGTTTATAGGTCACTAAAGTGAAAAATTGCTTAAACAAACAAGCCTTAAACTAGTGTAAACAAACTTTTCTCCGTCTATACAGTGACACTGATAGTTCTGACAATGTTGAGTTAGTTTGATCGATTTTCCTCTGGTGTGTGTGTGTGTGTGCGCGCGCGCGCGCAGTTTAAAGGCCCAAACTGAATCTAATCAAAACCACAATAATTTAAACTCCATATTTTCATCAACATAACAATAACACGACTAAAATGTTAGTAATTTATCTCAACTTTTGAAAGCTTTTAGCAAGTGGTGTCTTGTTGTTCTGCTCACAGGACTTCATTTGCATGTGTTACTTTATTCATGAAGAACAAACACATTGTAATTAAACAGGCTTTCACACTTTTTTTTCGTATGTCAGGACTTTTTGATGCCATGGAGTCTGAAACATGCGAGAGGCCCCTTTCATATAATCATCCCATTTATACAGTTATAAATGTGTACAATGCTGCCTGGAAAATATTTACACACTATCCTTTTTCTACTCATCATTAGTTTACTGTAAGTTGCATAAAGTTGAAGAGAAACATAGATTTAACTCTTACATTACAGACCAGTCTTTAGAAAACATAATAAAACAGAGATGTCAAATTTAATTATCATACTAAGTAATAATGAGATGAAAAGTTGAAATTGACATACTAAGTATGAAAAGTCAAAATTACAATTTAAAAAGTCGAAATTATGACACTAAGTTTGAAAATTCAAAATTATAAAAAGTAAAAATTGTGAGAGGAAAAGTAAGAAAAATGTAAAATTATGAAATTATGACATACTAAGTCATTATAAGATGAAGTCAAAATTGTGACACAATTCAAAATTATGAAATGAAAAGTCAAAATTATGACTTAAAATGTCAAATTTGTTACATTAAAAGTCGAAATTTTGACACACGAAGTATGAAAAATCTAATTTATAACTTAAAAAGTCAAATTGTGAGATGAAAATCAAATGTTACATTAAGTCATAATTATAAGATGAAAAGTTGAAATTGACTTAAAATTTTCAAATTGTGACATTAAATGTCAAAATAATGACCATTCGAAATTATAAGTTGGAATTATGATTTAAAAAAATCAAATTTGTTACATTAAAATTCAAAATTATAACTTAAAACGTCAAAATTGTTAGATGAAAAGTTAAAATTAAAACTTGTCAAAATTGTGACAAAAATCAAATTTGTGAAAGTAAGTCGAAATTATGACTTAAAATGTAAAAATTGTGACATTAAAAGTCAAAATTATGGCATAAGTCAAAATTAGAACTTAAAAAGTCTAAAATTGTTAGATGAAAATCAAATTTGAAATTAAGTTATAATTATGAGATACTAAGTCATAATTATAAGATAAAAAGCTTAATTTATGACTTATAAAATAAAGTATTCATCATTAGTTTCCTGTAAGTTGTATGAAGTTGAAGAGTAACATAAAATTATTACATTACAGACCAGTCTTTCGAAAACATAATAAAACAGAGATATCTAATTTAATTATATCATACTAAGTAATAATGAGATGAAAAGTTGAAATTATAGCTTAAAGTCAAAATTGTGACAAATGGAATTTGTTACATTAAAAGTCGAAATTATGACGCACTAAGTATGAAAAGTCAAAATGATAACTGTCAGAATTGTGATGAAACGTAACAAAAATTAAATTTGTGAAATTAAAAATTGAAATTATGACATACTAAGTCATTATAAGATGAAGTCACAATTGTGATGTTCAGAGTCAAAATTATGACAAAATTCAAAATTATGACAGTCATTATGAGATGAAAAGTCAAAATTATGACACACCAAATATGAAAATTCAAATTTATAACTTAAAAAGTCAAAAATTGTGAGATGAAAAGTTAAAAAAAGGTACTTAAAATTTTCAAATTGTGACATTAAATGTCAAAATAATGACAAAATTCAAAATTATGAGTCAAAATTATCATTTAAAAAATCTAATTTGTTACATTAAAAGTTGAAATTATGAAACTAAGTATGAAAATTCAAAATTATAACTTAAAAAGTTGTGAGATGAAAAGTTAAAATTAAAACTTGTCAAAATTGTGACAAAATCAAATTTGACATTAAGTACTAAGTCATAATTATAAGATGAAAAGTTTAATTTATGACTTATAAAATAAAGTATTCATCATCAGTTTCCTGTAAGTTGTATGAAGTTGAAGAGTAACATAAAATTATTACATTACAGACCAGTTTTAGAAAACATAATAAAACAGAGATGTCAAATTTAATTATATCTATTATATTATTAATTTACATATAAATATTATAATAATTTGTTTTATTAATTTATTTGCATTTTTTCCCCATTTTCCTCTGAATTTTTCCACTGACCCCAGTTTAAACCCCTGGTGTGAGAGTTATAATTGCAGTATTTGGTGTTCAGTTCAGTTGCGTTGCGCTCATGAGATTCGTGTCCAGCGTAAGACATTCCAGCTCCTTCTAGATGTTGTTTTGAGGCGGTGAAGGAGAACGTCTGGAGAGAGTCCTCGGGCCTTCAGGAGGTGATGCTAATTTACGAGCAGCTCTGCAGCACATGTTCATGCATTAAACTGGCTGAGCTTTTGTTTTCCCCAGGCCCATTATTTCTGCTGAATTAGCAGCTAAACCCAACCAGAGATGGAAGCCATTAAGAGCTGATGTGTAGAAAGAGAGAGGGAGGGAGGAGGAAGAAATGGAGGCCTGGAGTCTTTGGCTGTGAAGAGCTCTCGCTGCCAGAATGGAAAAATAGAAGGAAAAAGCTTTTTCATGATTTACATCTGGAAAGAGCCAGGGTTTTTTCAGTGCCGTGGAGAGTTTGAGACGGCAGCAGCTGTTTTACACTCTTCAACTCTGAACCGACACCTTCAACCGAGGGAAACTCAGACTGGAAAATGGATCAGTTGATGTTAATATGAGTGAAAAACTAAAGCCAGCTTTATCAGAAGCAGCAAGTGTTTATCATCTTCAACATTTAGTGTTTTGGACATGTTTTATGTTGGAAATTATAATTTATTTATTTGGTAATGCAGGTTGATGGAGTACGATGTGAATAGCGTGGTACAAGATAATCATCACTATACTTGCATAAAGCCATATAGAAATAAAGCTGACTTAAGGCAGCAACAGCAGATCCAAACTGAACCTGTGAACATTTAGAGGAAAATCTGTGTTATGGATTCAAACATCAGCCTTGTTTCCGTTCCAGATGTTCCAAAGTGGAGTATCGCATAAAACATTTGCAGCGTTTCCATCCCGTGTGTTCAAGAGAAGAAAATCCTGGAGCAAAATATCAGTAATAAAAATTTAAGTTGCTTCAATTGGGCTCTTTTTTCCTCCGTCATAAATGAGTTTTTGTAGACGAAACACAGTAAACGCTGTCATGTTCTCTTGCGTTCGGATGCCGGTGTTTGGGAACACAATCGTGTGAGACGCTTCTGGAGGGATCGAGATCAAATTATATAAAATAATAAACACTTTGAATCCTTCGGCCGTGTGTCTGGATACGACAGATAGTGGAGTGAGAACGTGATAAACTGGAGTGTTAATTCAG
This sequence comes from Chanodichthys erythropterus, assembly GCF_024489055.1. Classification (NCBI taxonomy): domain Eukaryota; kingdom Metazoa; phylum Chordata; class Actinopteri; order Cypriniformes; family Xenocyprididae; genus Chanodichthys; species Chanodichthys erythropterus. The sequence goes on from NC_090228.1 coordinate 1,043,393, forward strand.
TGTGATAAACTGAGTCTGAAGAGTCTTATCAGAACAGAGAGAGTCATATCTGAATGTGACGAGTGATAAATCACATGACGAGCTTGATTGAGGAAACGAATGTCTGTGTAAATCATAGGGAAATGAACTCCATGGATTGAATTTACACTGAATTCTGTTTCATTCGGCTTCACATCTGCATCAGATTCAGAATTAAAATGTCCTGATAATTTATTCACCCACATGTCAGTGCAAGATGAGTATTTGTTGTTAAAAAGTATATACATTTTATTTTTTTTAGAAAATGAGCGATGGTTTCTCTAGATGTGACTCTTATTCCTCGTCTGGGATCATGTAGAGCTCTTTGAAGCTGCACTGAAACTGACATTTGGACCTTCAACCCGTTGAACCCCAGTGAAGTCCACTATATGGAAAACCTTAATTTCTTTTCCACTGAAGAAAGAAAGACATGAACATCTTGGATGATATGGAGGAGAGTAAATTATCAGGACATTTTCATTCTGAATTGAACTAAGTTGTTATAGTGAAGCTCCACCTCTGAGAGATTCCAGTAAAACGGTCGTCCAGAGCCAGAAACTGACTCCACGAGCGCACACGGTTTGCTGTTGGAAATCAAAGGCGGCACTCACTTTCCCTGCATTGTGAATAGATTAGCAGTCGTTACTTTCCCCGCTGCCGCTCGCGTTTGAGCTGATGGAGTCCAGATGCAGGACGGAGAGCCGCGGAGGCGTCTGGCAGCTTTACGCGACGCTCCGGAACTGTCTCAAAAGATCAACACAGACCGTCTCGCCCTCAGCGAAAAAGTGTCTGTAGTCAAGAATCGTATTACTGGTTTGAATCAGTCCAACAAATGTTTCACTGAATCCTCCTGATTGGATGTTTATGATTATATTATTATATTAAAATCCAAAATCAAAGTAGTATAAGTGTGCTCTTAAAAAAATGCAACATCCATGGAATTGTTCAATGCACAAAAGGTTCATTAAAGTGGATTTCACAATAAGAAGAACCAAAAATTCCTCTATGGCATCACTGCAAAAACACCCTTTTGATCCTTTTTTAAATATTTGCAAAAATAGTGTTGTTTTGTTTCTGACTGTGTTGAACTGGCGTGATCATGTCATACTGTACGAGTGTTTTGTCTCCCGAGTTTCTCCTGGCTTCAGTCGGGTGACACGGATTCTCTGTTTTTCTCTTCGCAGGGATCTGAGCCATAACAAGTTACGCACGTTTCCTGAAGCGCTGTTGGCCAGCCTGCCGCACCTCAGCGAAATGTGAGTGCTCTCCGCGTTTTGTGTTTTTTTTCTCCTCGAATGTATGAAATCTACATGTGTAACCGTTGGGTTTTATGTTCACAGAAAACTGAGTAACAATGACTTCGAGTCGATCCCGGATTTGGGCCCAAACGCTGGAAACCTCAGCAGCCTGATTCTGTGAGTATCATTATCATGAAAGTCATTGATCTGACCCAACACGACCTCATCCAATGGAGTGAGTTTGGGGGCGGGTCTATCTGTTTGACTGGCCAATGAGTGTGAGTGTGAGATGAACGGATGGGATGTTGGATTAGAGTTTGGGTTTGAAAATGTCATTGGTTGGATTTGGATGAGGTGATTTTGAGAATGAGTTTGAATCTGGTTTGAATATTCCTCATTGTCAAATTAGTGGTTATTTACAGCAGATTTCATCTTCTTGAAAACATGTCACATAAAATGACAAAATAATGAAACATTAATTTCCCTGGTGAAGATCGTCTGGAGTGAGTTTGTGAGCGAGAGCTGTGAGTATATGTGTGTGTGTGTGTGTGGTATTTCCTCTTGGATGCAGAACACAGTTTGGCACGGTTTTGTTGGTCTCTTGTCTGTGACGGCGCCTGTGTGGAGCGTCATCTGAGTCTGAGCGCTCCGTGTTAAATACAACACCGTCCGGATACATCCGACTGCAAGCGATGAGACTATTTATGTGTTTAGTCTAGTGGCACATTTGGACATTTTATGTTGTCTTGGAAAAAACTTTATCTGAAGGCTTGTGGTTTGAAGGTCAAGATAGATGAAATCTTAGTGGTTTCTAGGCAGTTGCTAGGGTCTTTTGGGTGGTTGAAACATGCATTTGGAATTGAATCAAAAAAGTTCAGTCCTTCAATCTGACAGTGAAATTTTCCAGCTGATTACTCACGAGCATTGGCTTCATACAGCTCTTTAATTGTTCAAGGCCATAAATTCCTGTGAAATCGTTGAATTAATTGACGTGTTGGCGAGTGAATTACTCCCAGCTGTGGAGCTGGTGCCGTTTGTTTTTGGTGGGCTGAAGGGTCAAAGCCGAGAGACGCTCAGTCTGAGAGACTGTTTAAATAAGAGGCAGGAGCTATACGATACCCCAGACCCCCGTACGGCTCTCTTGCTCGCTCTCGTATGCAGCGCTAGAGATGTCAATCGCATTTATACTGCAGTGGAGATGTTAATGACTGCTTTATTTACACTTGAGAACAATTAAAAAAACTGTGTAATGCATGACAACACATCCCAACTAAGTAAAGATGTTGTTTTTTGTTTTTAGACAATGCAAAGTGACGTTCAGTTGTGGCACGTTGATCTTGTGTGTGTCTTCAGTGTCACTCGTCCAATCAAATTAGAGTCAGAATTGCCTATAGAGCCGATCTCTATTCAGACACCCACGCAATCTCATTAAACCTTTGATAAGTTTGATCACAGCGAGCCAGAGAGATCTGTTGTCATGTATAGATATGAAGCAGCATCACCGTATCGTTATTTCTGTCTTACAGATATTTATATTTTCACAGAATTACTGAGATAAAAGTTTATAGTTTGGATATAAACACTGATAGAGCGAATCACCTTTTCAAAGTAACTTGAAGCTTCAAATAAAGATTGTATCAAATACATTGTTACACCAGTAGGTGGTGATAAGTGACTGTTAAAAAATGTATTTGTCATTGAATCATTCATTCGCGTTTCGTTCAAAAATGCTGATTCATCCAAACAAGTGAAACAAGTGAAGTCTTCATGAGTGAGTCATTCAATCATTCATTCAATCTGATTTTTTTTAATAATAATTCGTATTAAACTTTTTAAATAGACTGCAGTTTTACAAATTACGTGTTATTTTTAGTTATCTGTTCAGAATCATGGGACAATCATGATCTCCTTTTTAAACAAACAAACAAAAAAAAAACGTTATTCTCAGTTCGTCCAGAATCGTGCAGCTCTAATTGCCTAGTAGTTTTGCTATTTTTAGCTGTTTTTGCTTTTTTAAGTCTAGTTTAAGCCTTTTTAAAGAACAGTTTAAGCTCTTTGGCCCGGTTTCACAGACAGGGTTTAGGCTAAGCCAGGATTAGGCTTTATTTCAATTAAGGTATTTAAGTAGCTTTTATAAACATAGCCTAGAAAAAAACATTACCGGTGTGCATCTTGAGACAAAACAACGGCTCTTGACATTTTTTAAGATATGTCAGTGCAAGTTACTTTCAGTTAAAGCAGCTCAAACATGCATTTTAGTCTAGGACTATCTTAATCCTTGACTGTGAAACCGGGGGTTTAAGTCTAGTTTCATCTTGACTCATTTAAGCTTTAAGCTTTTTTTAGACTAGTTTTAAGTCTAGTTTAATTTTTTTAAAGTCTATTTTAAGCTCCTTTAGTCTAGTTGAAGATTTTTAGCTAGTTTTAAGTCAAGTTTAAGCTTTTTAAAGTCTATTTTAAGCTCCTTTAGTCTAGTTGAAGATTTTTAGACTAGTTTTAAGTATATTTTGAGCTCTTTTAGTCTACTTGAAGCTTTTTAGTTTGGTTTAAGCTATTTTAGTCTAGTTTAAGCCTTTTATAAGAACAGTTTAAGCTCTTCTCTTAAGTCTAGTTTCAGCATTTTAGTGTAGTTTAAGCTGTTTTGGTTTGCTTTAAGCTCTTTTAGCCTAACTTTAGCTCTTAGTTTGGTTTAAGATTTTTTAGTTTAGTTTATGCTTTTTTTAGTCTAGTTTAAGCCTTTAAAAGAACAGTTTAAGCTCTTTGTCTAGTTTGTATTTTAGTCTAATTTAAGCTCTTTTAGTGTAGTTTAAGATCTTTTAGTTTACTTTAAGCTCTTTTAGACTAGATTAAGCTCTATTAGTCTAGCTGAAGCATTTTTAGACTAGTCTTAAGTGTAGTTTTTAGTCGTTTAAACTTTTTTTAGACTAATTTAAGCTATTTTAGTCTAGATTTTGCTCTATTTGTTTGGTTTAAGCTCTTGTAAACCACTTTTGTAGACTTTTTTTTTTTTAATTATCTGGATTATCAGACAATACTCATCATGACCAATTTAAAATCTCAACTATTTTCCATTGAATTTCCAATTGAAATAACCATATTAAAAGTAGTGATGAAGTGAAACGATTTGGTCGATCCGCTCAGTTTGAGGATGATTTGTTTGCTCATTAATGTAATGCAGCAGGATCTTTACAGCATGAGGAAAATATGTTGAAATTGAGTTGAAGTTAATGTGTTTCAGACCGTGTGTGTGTGTGTGTGTGAGCTCTTCTCTGCTCATCTCAGAGCCAACTTGACTTTTTTTCCCTTTAGTCTCATCTGCCAGAAACACACACACGGTGTGGAAAGTGTCTGCATTGTGAAATTCAGCGAGCGTCTAATAACTCTCATAACGTGCTGACGTGCCAAACATTCGCAGCGCTGCTTTCACAATCGACTTTATGTGGAAACAATCTCACTCTGAGTGCTTTTCACATAATGTGTCGCATACATGTTTGTCATCAGGATTTGGCGTTTAGCTCGAGGCGCTAAAAATATCCCGTTCAGACTCTGCCGCCGATTAAACTAACGGCGTGTAACAACCTTATTTGCTGAAAATTGGTTGAACAAATTTGAGTTGTGCGGCTCAGAGAGACACAATGAGCCGCTTGTTTGTGTGAATGCTGAGGAGAAGGGGGAGAGATCAAGCACACACTCACACACACACACCTAAACACACACACACACACACACACTCTCAACAGATGTTGAAGACACACAGAGAGATGTGTCTGGTTATTTTGTGGCTATTCTGTCATGAGGAATTACAGCGAGGTGATAAACAGGATCTCAATCCTAATAGAAACAAATCTTTGTTGTTAATTTTTTTCCATCTAAAAGAGACAAACGTGAAATGTTATTTTCAAAGACGCCGATTCAAGATCATCGGTGGCATTCCTCACTTCCTTGTTTTTCCATCGGATGCTTCATTCACACGTTCGTCTCTCCAGAGGGATCTGCTCCGGCACGTCCTGCGTCTTATCTGTCTCGCTCTCTCAACACCTTTGACTCATTCCCCCTACGCCTTCACAAAAGCACAGGTTTCCCATCATGCCTCTGTGTGCCTTGATTTAAAAAAGTTTGTTGTTCATTGTGGGCTTTTCTTAAACTACAACAAAGAATATTAGAGATTTAGATTACTGGCTTGTCATCATGTGTCCTCTCTTGTGATGTCAGCACTGCGTTTATGTTGCATTACGCTCAGCTTTACCTGCATAAACGCAATCCAAACCGAGTCTGTGTGAGACCTGCGGAGCGCCGCGAGTCCAGGGAATGTGTTCAGCGTGTCTGACACACAAAGGCGGCTCTGTGCCGTCCGTGTTTCTAACACAAGCAGCTCCTGCACTGCAATTTAGGAGGCGTGCAGCTCGGGAAATTGCTGTGCTCGTCAGCGGCGCTTTCACTGAGGGAATGGGCTTCATCATCCGCGTAATTGGCAGGTTTTTTTTTTTAGTTTAAATACCTTGTTAGTAATTACCTTATAAACTAAATAACACACTTCTAAACCCAAGGGCTGTTTTGACCTGTTGTGAGGCGTGCTGACATCAGAGCCGGAGAGATGCTGCGACCGGCTTCACCTGTGCGCTGAAATCTGCTGTCTGTAATGCCCCTGTTTCTGTTTTCAGAGCAAACAACAAAATCTCAAGGATATCGTCAGAGCGGCTCAGTTCGTTGGTCGCCCTGGAGACGCTGGACCTTAGCAACAACAATATTGTGGAGGTTCGGGCCGGGGCTTTTCCTGCACTTCCTCTGAAAAACCTGTGAGTCCTTCTTCTGTTCTGAACTGACCTGCTTTCCAGAAACCTGCAGAAGTCTCACGCTCCTCAACACTGTGTGTTAAAACTGCTAACCGTCAGCTTTAAGCTCTTTTTAGACTATTTTAAGCACTTTTACACTAGTTTAAGCACTTATAGGCCCGGTTTTACAGACAGGGTTTACCCTATGCCAGATTAGGCCTAGTTCAATTAGGGCATTTAAGTAGCTTTTATAAACATTCACTAGAAAAAATATTGCTGATCTTGAGACAAAACAATGGCTCTGACATAGTTTAAGATATGTCAGTGCAAGTTAATTTTAGTTAAAACAGCTCAAACATGCATTTTAGTCTGGGAATAACTTAAACCTTGTCTGTGAAACTGGGGGTTAGGTTAGTTTATGCACTTTTAGAATAGTTTAAGCTCTTCTGAACTAGTCCAAGCACTTTTAGGCTAGTTTAAGGACTTGTTGAAGCTCAGCTTAGTTAAAGGTTTTGTTAGACTTGTTTAAGCACTTTTAAACTACAGTAGTCAAAACATTTGAAGTGGATCAAAAAAGTTCATCAAAGTTGTCCTAAAAAAAGTTTTAGGTTATTAATTTAAGCTCTTTTAAACTAGTTTATGCTTTTTTAGACTAGTTTAAGCTCTTTTTAGACTAGCTAAAGCTTTTCTTATTCGTTTAAGCTTTTTTTTTTAGACTTTTAAGCTAGTTTATGCTCTTTTAGACTAATTTAAGCTTTTTTGGACTAGTTTGTTTTTAGTCCAGTTTAAGCTTTTTTAGCCTTTAAGCTTTTTTTTAGACAAGTGTAAGCTCTTTTGAACGAGTTTATGCCTTTTTTAGTCTAGCTTAAGCTTTTTTTAGTCAAGTGTAAGCTCTTTTAAATGAGTTTATGCTTTTTTTGTCTAGCTTATGCTTTTTTTAGACAAGTGTAAGCTCTTTTAAATGAGTTTATGCTTTTTTTAGACAAGTGTAAGCTCTTTTAAATGAGTTTATGCTTTTTTTGTCTAGCTTATGCTTTTTTTAGTCAAGTGTAAGCTCTTTTAAATGAGTTTATGCTTTTTTTGTCTAGCTTAAGCTTTTTTAGACAAGTGTAAGCTCTTTTAAACGAGTTTATGCTTTTTTTGTCTAGCTTAAGCTTTTTTTAGACAAGTGTAAGCTCTTTTAAATGAGTTTATGCTTTTTTTAGTCTAGCTTATGCTTTTTTTAGACAAGTGTAAGCTCTTTTAAATGAGTTTATGCTTTTTTTGTCTAGCTTATGCTTTTTTTAGTCAAGTGTAAGCTCTTTTAAATGAGTTTATGCTTTTTTTGTCTAGCTTAAGCTTTTTTAGACAAGTGTAAGCTCTTTTAAACGAGTTTATGCTTTTTTTGTCTAGCTTAAGCTTTTTTTAGACAAGTGTAAGCTCTTTTAAATGAGTTTATGCTTTTTTTAGTCCGGCTTATGCTTTTTTTAGACAAGTGTAAGCTCTTTTAAACAAGTTTATGCTTTTTTTAGTCTAGCTTAAGCTTTTTTTAGACAAGTGTAAGCTCTTTTAAATGAGTTTATGCTTTTTTTGTCTAGCTTAAGCTTTTAGACAAGTGTAAGCTCTTTTAAACGTTTATGCTTTTTTTAGTCTAGCTTAAGCTTTTTTTAGACAAGTGTAAGCTCTTTTAAATGAGTTTATGCTTTTTTTAGTCTAGCTTAAGCTTTTTTGTAGACAAGTGTAAGCTCTTTCAGACTACTTTAAGCTCTTATGTAGCTGTTTAAAGGATGTATTAACATTTTTCCATTTGACAGGTTTTAAGAAGGCATTCTTCAGTATAATGATCGACTCAAACCGCCATCAGATCACAATCAATATAATGGAGAAATTATATATGAGAAAATAAATTCTAATGTTGGCAAATTACATGTTCACAAAATCACTGAAGTCAAATTAGTTTTAGGCTTAAATGAGTTTTCAGTTTCCAGTCTAGATAGCCGCATAACCACAAAAATGGCTTAATTTAACATTTTGTTCACAATATTTTTGCAAGATTCCGAAACGATCATTTATTTATTGCTAAAGCTATCAGTAATTACGGCTTCTGTGAATTGGTCAGCATGTCATGAATCTGTGTTTGAATGTTTTGTTTGCAGGTTCATGAATAACAACCGTATTTCCACGCTGGAGCACGGCTGCTTCAGTAATCTGTCCAGCTCACTGCTGGTGTTAAAACTCAACAAAAACCGCCTGAGCTCCATCCCGCCCAAGATCTTCCCGCTGCCCCACCTGCAGCACCTGTAAGTGCTCTCGCTCGTGTCCGTCTCGTGCCGTCGGTCCGCACGTGTCCCTGTCCTTGACTCTTGTGTTTGTGATTGACAGGGAGCTGAGCAGGAACCGCGTGCGGCGCATCGAGGGTCTGACGTTCCACGGGCTGCACGGCCTGCGCTCGCTGAAGATCCAGAGGAACGGTGTCACACGCCTCATGGACGGGGCTTTCTGGGGTCTGAACAACATGGAAGTGCTGTGAGTGAAGTCCTGCGCTCATGCTTTACTCCAGCGCTTCAGCACTCGTATGTGACGTGTGTGTGTGTGTGTGTGTGTGTGTGTGTGTGTGTGTGTGTGTGTGTGTGTGTGTGTGTGTGAGCAGACAGCTGGAGTACAATAACCTGACGGAGGTGAGTAAAGGCTGGCTCTACGGACTCCTGACGCTGCAGCAGCTGCATCTGTCTCACAACGCCATCAGCCGCATCAAAGCCGACGCGTGGGAGTTCTGCCAGAAACTCGCTGAGCTGTGAGTCAACTTCACTTCTCTAGACGTCTCTGTCCCAAAATATTCACAAACTACAATAGTATGTCAATGATGACGCTGCGAACATGTCCCTACTTATATAGGGGACATATGATGGACACTTTACTCGTTTAATTATGTGGAATGCTCTGTCTGTCAGTGATCTGAACTGGAACCAGCTGACCCGTTTGGAGGAAGCCAGTTTCGTTGGACTCGGTGTCCTAGAGCAGCTCCACATCGGAAACAACCGGATCAGTTTCATCGCCGACGGAGCGTTTCGAGGCCTCGCCAACCTGCAGACGCTGTGAGTTGAACTCAGAAAATACTTATTTTCAGGATTCAAATGCCCTACTTTTGTTCTTATTTGAGAAGCCGTTTAATTTGGACATAAGACCGGCACAACTTCCCTTTCAAGCCACTTTAATTCATCAGTGTTTATTATTTGAGTATTGTAACAATGACCCATAAATGTGTATGTTTATAAATGCAGCTGTGGCTCATTTCCATGAGCGTGTTGCGTTTGCTCATGCATGTGCTTTCACTTTTAAACTGAACCAAATGGCAGAGGTCAGTGCAGGTCAGGTGTGTTTGAGGGGGGAAGGGATGTTGTGACGAGAGATGAGGTCAGGGATTGGGGACGTTGCTTTAACCATTTTTATTCTAAAGCACTCAGGTTTTAGCATGTTTTTCCATGTCTTAGCATGTGTCTAGTAGGGCTGGGACAACACACCTGTCTGTCCACACCTATCTATCACGATACACGTGATGTTTAAGAATTGCAATTCTATATTGCTGTGTATTGTGATTTTTTTTTGTTTGCTCTAAACTCTAGACCATGGGGAAAAGTAGAATGATACACTTATACATGATGGTGCAGGTCATATATGCGTAGATGTCTCTCCGAACCCTCATTTTTCAATTTTTTTCCATTTTTATGACATGATATATTAATATAGATTCTGGAATAAAAAATCAATTTTAAAATCGTAAAAAAAAAGCCCTGGTGTCTGTAACCTATTTGTAACGTTTTAGTGTATTGCTAACATGAAATAGCAAGTTGCAAGCATTTTAGCATTTTACTGGCATGAATTAGTATGTCTTGCCAATTGCTAACATGTTGCTAGTATGTTTTAGCATGATATTAACATGAATTAGCATGTTTGCTAGCATGAATTAGCATGATTTACATTTTGCTAGCATGATTTAACATGTTTTAGCACATTGTTAGCATTAATTTACACAGTATTATTTTGCTAACCTGTTTGTAACATTTTTTTAGTGCATTGTTAGCGTGAAATAGCATGTTGTAAGCATTTTAGCATGTTACTGGCATTAATTAGCATGTTAACAATTGCTAACATGTTACTAGCATGATACAAACATGAATAAGCATGTTAGCATTTGTTGCCAGCATGGATTAGCATGATTTAGCATGTTGTTAGAATGTTTTAGCACATTGTTAGAATCAGTTAACAGTATTATTTTGTTAACCTGTTTGTGACATTTTAGTGCATTGCTAGCATTAAATAGCATGTTGCAAGCATTTTAGCATGTTAGTGGCATGATTTACCATTTAACTAGCATGTCTTACCAAATGCTAACATGTTTCTAACACATTTTAGCACTTTGCTAACATGAATTAGCACGATTTAGCATTGGTCCTAGCATGTTTTAGCACATTACTAGCATGATTTAGCATTTTTTAACACTTTTTTAGCATGAATTAGCTCATAGCATTATTTTTCATTTTGCTAGCATGTTTGTAACATGTTTTAGTACATTGCTAGCATGAAATAGCATGTTTCAAGCATTTTAGCATGTTACTACCGTGTCTTACCAATTGCTAACATGTTACTAGCGTGATACAAACTTAAATAAGCATGTTAGCATTTTGTTAGTTTAGATTATTATGATTTAGTATTTTGCTAGAATGTTTTAGCACATTGCTAACATCAGTTAACAGTATTATTTTGTTAACATGTTTGTAACATGTTTTAGCTAGCATGAAATAGCATGTTTCAAGCATTTTAGCATGTTACTGGCATGAATTAGCATGTTTTACTAACATGTCTTACTAATTGCTAACATTTTGCTAGCACATTGTTAACATGAATTAGCACGATTTAGCATTTGTTGCTAGCATGTTTTAGCACATTACTAGCATGATTTAGCATTTTTCAACACTTTGCTTGGATGAATTAGCATGATTTAACATTATGCTAGCATTTTTTAGCACATTGCTAACATGAATTAGAGCATAGCATTATTTTTAATTTTGCTAGCATGTTTGTAACGTTTAGTGCTTTGCTAGCATGAAATAGCATGTTGCAAGCATTTTAGCATCTTTCTGGCATGAATTATCATGTTACTAGCATGTCTTACCAATTGCGAACATTTTGCTAGCACGTTGTTAACATGAATTAGCACGATTTCACATGTTGCTAGTGTTTTAATGCATTGCTAAATGAATTAACACATTTCTACCATGGATTAGTGTGCTGCTAGCATGTTTCAGTAGGTTTTCCAGAGCGTCTGGTTTGCTGCGAGCTCATTTTAGCACGCACACAGGCTCGCGGCAGCTTCATGACTGGGGTTTTCTGGGTGTGGATTTTAACACTGTGGTTTCCTCTGATTTCTCGCCCTCTCTCTCTCTTCAGAGATCTGAAGTGTAACGAGATCTCATGGACCATCGAGGACATGAACGGCCCTTTCTCTGCTCTGGACAATCTGAGGAAGCTGTGAGTGCTAATTCCTGTCATCTCAGTGTGATTATTGATGCTCATCAGTATCGGTGCAGTAAGTCGTTTTCCTGCTCCTCAGGTTCCTCCAAGGGAATCGCATCCGATCGGTCACCAGGAAGTCTTTCACAGGCCTGGACATGCTGGAGCAGCTGTGAGTCTCTCTTTCAGATCCTTAACGTTTGATGATGATGATGATGTTGGTTAGGTTTCTAAACGTCTTCTCCGTCCAGGGATTTGAGCAACAACGCCATCATGTCGGTGCAGGCCAATGCGTTCTCTCAGATGAAGAAGCTGACGGAGCTGTACGTATGAAGCGCCACACTAAACCTGCGCATGCGCTCGTGAACCTGCTTCCTTCAATGATCACTCTTGTGTCTCGCCCCGTCAGGCACCTGAACACGTCCAGCCTGCTGTGCGACTGCCAGCTCAAGTGGTTTTCTCCGTGGGTGGCAGAACATGCTTTCCTTCCTCTGGTGAACGCCAGCTGCGCCCATCCACATCTGCTGAAGGGCAAGAGCGTCTTTGCCGTCGCCCAGGATGAGTTTGTGTGCGGTGAGTGGGCGAGCGTGACTTTTTCTTAAAGGGGACCTATTATGCAAAATTCACATTTATAAGGTGTTTGAACGCAGATGTGTGTAAACAACCAGCCTATAGTGGTAAAAATCCACCACTCCTTTTTTTATAATCCCCATAAATCATAATCTCTCCAAACAAGCAGTTCCAGATTTCCCCTACTGTAACGTAAACCCCGCCCATGACCGCTGACGGAATCTGCCCTATTAGCTTAGCTCCTCCCCTGAATGGGCCGTACACAGTCCGCCATGTTTATCTCTTCACCAGATTATTTAAAGTAAGAAATGTATTCTTATTAAAGCTACTAAAGTTATTCAGTCAAGAGCAGTGAGTGATTTTCTGTTTTTCTTTTCTTGTTTGGTTCATATTAACAGCAGTAGGTACTGTATATTACGGCGCTTTCACTTTAACACAAAGGTTTTATATATACATGTTATATCTTTCTCTGCTGTTTACGTTCTCATACATAACCGACTGTGTTTATGTGAACTTTGTGTGTTTTTGACAGTTTAAGCACAATAATATGTGTAAGAGAACTAACTTTGATGCTCACGACGCGCCGTCTGACATCCAGCTTTCTGTGCACTCAGAAAACCACATCAGAAGTTTGGACTGATATGATTCCCTGATGACGAACAACTGCCATGTCACATGAGCATGATCGCTATAGTATGGAATCTTGTTTCTGCCGCTAAAAAAAAAAACTAAGTAATTGCGACTTTTATCTCACTATTCTGACTTTTTTTTCTCGCAATTCTGACTTTATATCTCACAATTCTTACTTTATGATGCAATTCTGACTTTATATCTCGCAATTCTGACTTTATATCTCACAATTCTGACGTTATATCTCGCAATTCTGACTTTATATCTCTCAATTCTGACTTTATATCTCGCAATTCTGACTTTATATCTCGCATTTCTGACTTTATATCTCGCAATTCTGACTTTATATCTCACAATTCTGACTTTATATCTCGCAATTCTGACTTTATATCTCGCAATTCTGACTTTATATCTCGCAATTCTGACTTTATATCTCGCATTTCTGACTTTATATCTCGCAATTCTGACTTTATATCTCGCAATTCTGACTTTATATCTCGCAATTCTGACTTTATATCTCGCATTTCTGACTTTATATCTCGCATTTCTGACTTTATATCTCGCAATTCTGACTTTATATCACGCATATCAGACTTCATATCTCGCAATTCTGACTATATCTCGCAATTCTGACTTTATATCTCGCAATTCTGACTTTATATCTCGCATTTCTGACTTTATATCTCGCATTTCTGACTTTATATCTCGCAATTCTGACTTTATATCACGCATATCAGACTTCATATCTCGCAATTCTGACTTTATATCACGCATATCAGACTTCATATCTCGCATATCAGACTTCATATCTCGCATTTCTGACTTTATATCTCGCAATTCTGACTTTATATCTCGCAATTCTGACTTTATATCTCGCAATTGTGACTTTATATCTCGCAATTGTGACTTTATATCTCGCATTTGTGACTTTATATCTCGCAATTCTGACTTTATATCTCGCAATTCTGACTTTATATCTCGCAATTGTGACTTTATATCTCGCATTTGTGACTTTATATCTCGCAATTCTGACTTTATATCTCGCAATTCTGACTTTATATCTCGCAATTCTGACTTTATATCTCGCATTTCTGACTTTATATCTCGCAATTCCGACTTAATGACTCGCAATTCCGACTATATCTCGCAATTCCGACTTTATAACTCGCAATTCTGACTTTATATCTCGCAATTCTGACTTTGCACAAAGTCACAATTGTGTGATTATAAAGTCAGAATTGCGAGATAAAAAGTCACAATTACCTTTTATTATTTTATATTTCATGGTGGAAACAAGCTTCCATACCAAACAGATGTTTTAGTTTTTGGCAGAGTATCTGAGGCATGAGCTATACAGGCTCCACCCTCTTCTGGAAAGGGGGTGGGGAGCAGCAGCTCATTTGCATTTAAAGACACATGCATGAAAACATGTTTTTCCTTCCACTCAAAAATGGGCATTTACAATGATCTGTGGTTTATTTTGAGCTGAAACATCAACGACACATTCTGGGGACACCATATTACATCTTGTTAAAAGAGGCATAATAGGTCCCCTTTAAAGAGGAACTTCAGTTTTCGAGCATGCGTTGTTGTGCTTTGCAGATGATTTCCCCAAACCCCAGATCACCGTGCAGCCCGAGACACAATCAGCCATCAAAGGCACCAACGTGACCTTCGTCTGCTCGGCGGCCAGTTCCAGCGACTCCCCGATGACCTTCGCCTGGAAGAAAGATAACGAGGTCCTGAACGACGCAGAGATCCATAACCAGGCGCACCTGCGGTCTCAGGTCAGCGAGGTGACGGAGTACACCACCACACTGCAGCTGCGCCACGTGGACTTCTCCAGCGAGGGCAAGTACCAGTGCGTCATCTCCAACCACTTCGGCTCCTCGTACTCCAGCAAAGCCAAGCTGACCGTCAACAGTAAGTGTTGAGGATGAAATCAAAATGGACTCTATTTACAGGGTTCCTGCAGCTCTTAAAAGGTCTTCATTTTGTCCTCGCAGTGCTGCCGTACTTCACCAAAATGCCCATGGATCTGACGATCCGCGCCGGAGCCACGGCCCGACTGGAGTGCGCCGCCAGTGGACATCCGTCGCCTCAGATCGCCTGGCAGAAGGACGGAGGGACGGACTTCCCAGCGGCCCGTGAGCGGCGCATGCACGTCATGCCGAGAGACGACGTGTTCTTCATCGTGGACGTGAAGACGGAAGACATCGGCGTGTACAGCTGCACTGCACAAAACACGGCCGGGTCCATCTCGGCTAACGCTACACTAACGGTGTTGGGTTAGTTTACACATACGTTCATCAGAAATGATAATTACATGAAAACTCTAAAATAAAAAATTAAACCAAAAATGGGTTAATAATCAATTAAATTTATTTAATGATCAGCTCCATTTCAGCCCTCCAAAAATCCAAATGAAACCAGAAGTTTTCATAGAATAACATCCCGTTCCCTCTCCAGAAACGCCGTCGTTCCTGCGTCCGCTGATGGACCGTACGGTGGCGAAGGGCGAGACGGCGGTGCTGCAGTGTATCGCCGGCGGGAGTCCTCCTCCTCGACTCAACTGGACCAAAGACGACAACCCGCTAGTCGTGACCGAGCGACACTTCTTCGCTGCCGGGAACCAGCTGCTGATCATCGTGGACGCCGCCGAGGGAGACGCCGGAACCTACACGTGCGAGATGTCCAACCCGCTGGGCACGGAGCGTGGGAACGTGCGTCTGGCCATCCTTCCCAACCCCAACTGCGACTCGGGCCCGGCGGGCGGCGTGGCGATGGGGTCTCCATCGGGCAGAGGGCCGGAGGAGGACGGATGGACCACGGTGGGCATCGTGATCATCGCAGTGGTGTGCTGCGTGGTGGGAACGTCTCTAGTGTGGGTGGTGATCATCTATCACACGCGGCGACGCAACGAGGACTGCAGCGTCACCAACACAGGTCAGTCCCGATGCCTTTTAACCCTTTACGTTCCGGGTCAAAAATGACCCGCCTATAAAATATTTTTTTATTTAATATTTTGTATTTCTATGGTAAAACTATACTTATATTCACTTTATGAGCAAAGACCTGAAAATTAAATTCCCAATTTAAGGTCTTTGCACACGGAGTCCAAAATTCTCACATTAAAAAAATAAATACGACCTCGCGTTGTATCAGTCACGTTTACACGCTGCCTCCGAAACATTCGTCTGTGATAAAAAATAAAAAAAATTCATAATGGGTACAGTTTTCTGCATTTTTCACATCTGTAGCAAGCATTTTGAGAGGTGTTTTGACAATTCAGAGCCACCATACAAACAAACGCCAAAATCCAGAATGGCATCTGACAAGTTTATCCACTTCATCTCGACAAACAAAGTAGCAAAGCATCAAAATGACATCCTGAAGTAAACTTCAAATTTCTCCGGATAATCCCGCAGCTCCTTAATAAGGAGGTGGAACTCTCCTCCCTCTTTACACAATCTCAGGATTGGATTCTTCTCTTTTTAAGAAGAGAGGTCAACAAAATCATCCTCACTGCTTGAAGACTCCATTTTGTATTGTTTTGCAAATGTTTCGTATTAAATGCATCAGACTCCGTGTGCAAGGTTTCTGTGCGTGGCGAATTTTTAGGATGGCAAATACGAAAAAATGAATACAAAAATTTCGGACTCAGTGTGGTGAATCTTCAATCGTTTGGTTTCTTTTTTTAAAGAAAAAACTTGGCAGATTATTGCAGAAGTGAAAAAAAAAAGTTTAAAAAAATTTTATTTGAAAAAAAGTAATAAAATTTTACATTTATTGTTATAAAAAATGCACAAAAATACCATTTTCAATTCTTATATAAAATATATATTTTCCAAAATGTTCACATCTAAACAAGTTGTGTTTCAAATTTGAGGTTGATATCTCAAAAAATGAGCTTTCAGTAAAATTTAGTTTGGTCGCAGTACCAAACAATTGCACTAGATGAAATTCGTTTCCAATGCGCTCATTTTTGAACAATGCATGCGTGTCTTTTTTTAAGGACCATTTAACCGTTTCGAATCATGTCCATGATATTTTTCTTTCTTTTTTTTTTTGTTCACACAGCAAGTTCCAAAACCTTTACCAAGTTCCGTACCATTCCAATGCCGTAAAAAATTCTAAAAATCCAAAATGTAAATTTTTCTGTCAAAAATGACCGAACAGCACAAAATCCTTTGGTTAATACGCAGGAGAGTCGATCGCCATATAATTATTTTCAGGGTTTCTTTTAATTTCTGTATTTCAGTTCACTTCCAGTGTGAAACTGGTTTGAATTTCAATTCCGTTTCAATGTGAAAATGTGCAAATATAGTTAAAAAAAAATCTTATGACGTTTTGAATGTTTTATCGTTATTTATGAAGTTATGAAACTGTATTTCTGAACGTCCTCTTAACCTTCAAAATGTCTTAACGTTTTTTTTTTCTTGGTTATGTGAATGTTTAGAAAACATTGTATGTTTTCTTCATTTTATCATTTTGAAAGTATTATGGGAACGTTGCGTTCTGAAAAAAAGCATGTTTTTCGGGTAAAAGAAAATCCTTTCTGGTTTAAAATGACCGGAACACAACATGGACGCGTAACACTAATAATCCGCTTTCTCTCCCGTGTCTAGATGAGACGAATCTACCGGCGGACATCCCGAGCTATCTGTCGTCTCAGGGGACGCTAGCGGAGCGTCAGGACGGGTATATCGCGTCTGAGAGCGGCAGCAGCCATCAGTACATCAGCTCCTCCATGGGCGGATTTTACATGCCGCCCAAAGACATGAACAGTAAGACGTGACCCTCCTCTCTCTCTATATGCAGCACTGTAAACAACATCAGCGAAATTACGATAAAAATGACTTGTTTTTCTCCTCCCATAGGCCTCTGCCAGCTGGACACAGGAAGTGAAGCAGACATGGAGGCGGCGATCGACCCGCTGCTCTGCCATTATCAGGGTCCGGTCGGCTCTCTGCTGAGACGGAGCAACCGGTACAGCCCGGATCTGCCCGACACCTTCACAGGTGAGCGTGTGACGCCACAGACGCCCCGTATCGTCTGCGTGTCTGTTGATTAATCGTGCCCTCGTCCTCCTGCAGTCTGTCCGTCAGAGCAGCGGCCCGACTCGTACAGCAGGAAGAGGGAGCTTTACACCTGCAGCTCCGCCCTCGAACCCTTCGATCACATGATGATGCAGCTGCCCGCCGAGACTTCCTGCGTGGAGGACTGTGAGCGAGGAGAGTGCGTTCTGGGCTCCTCGGGGTCATACATGGGTGAGTCAGGAAAATAACCCAGATATATGCCTTTGTGCGGCTTGGGTTTATGAATGATGCATCATGAATGCGCTCCTGTCGTCTCAGGAACGTTCGGGAAGGCGCCGTGGCGGCCGCAGCAGGAGCTGTGCTCTCACAACGGAGTCATTCTTCACGAGAACCCGTACGCAGCGCTTCACACCGACTCGGACCTCGACGTGATGGAGCCGGACACCGGCGTGTACGAGCAGCCCTTCGATAACAGGACGATAGAGAGCTTTCCCGCCTCGTAGCGGCACGATCATGTGACTTTACCAAGAGTTTCGTTCCTTCGAAACTAAAAACGTTCTACCTCAGAAAGAGCTCCGGCTGAATGTAAATGAAACGCTTGTACAGAAAAACAGAATATATGCCTTTTATACAAAATTATATTTTGTAAATTAATAGTGTAATTATTTTTCCTACTCTTTTTTTCTCTAAATGTACGGAGCCCCTAAAGGGACACGGTGATGGAAACGTGTTTCTCGGAGGAACGCAGAAGCATCCTATGTTTTGTCCACCGCCATGTCCCTTTAGGGCTCTGTAGTAAATGTACTACGCCTGTTCGGTGCAGACGTGAGTCAGATATATGACTGTCAATCAGCGTGACTGATGGGAGGAGTCAACCTGAGTGACAGTTCATGTGTGGTTCTGTTTGATCAGGTGATTATGATGTTTGGATAAAACACCCGTTTGCACAAACTAGAACACAATAAACACATTCCCATGAGCTGCTACACGTGTGTGAACGCCTGCGTGATCTTTATCCTCACACACACACAGATTGAGAAGCTTGTTGATGCTTTCATTGATACAGAAATGTTTGTTGGAGCAGAAGATCTGATCAGGGAGGTTTAATGTCTGTGAAGAACAGGTTCTCGCCTCATCTGCTCCTGATCACACACTAAACGTGAATCAGATTCACACCATCAGCAGTTCAGACGATCACATGACCTCATGTGAGAATGCCGCTCATCGCTCGTTTGAGGATTCAGCCTCGAGAGCTTTCAGTGTTTGATGAGGAGCCAGGATCTTCCAGATGTTCTCTGCTCTATTTACTGCATTTATAAATCAAAACTCAAGTGATTTCATCCCTCAGTAATTGATTGGATGATTAAAAGCATCTTTATCATTTTATTTCTTCTATTTCGTTAACCGTAAGAACAGGACCTTGAAGTCAGGAGTCGCTGCACATTCTTGTATATTTTCGTTCAGCAGGTATTTAAACTCAAAAGTGCCTCGAAGCGTTTCGTTTTAACTGCCGCCAACAAAGAGTTTCCTGGCAAACGAGGGAAAACGAGAGAACAACTGGAATTCCAGAATTATTCCCCCACTTTGATTTCGGCTCCAGTGGAACTAGACAGGAAATCAACTATTTCTTGGACCACCAGCGGCCGGCGCAGGCCGGATTTTCCCTGATCCCGTGTCGGCCGCGGAGCATCTGAACGTGACCCGGGGTTGGAGCCGCTGACCTCAGATCTGCTCCATGGACCTGCGTTTACCTCCCATCCTGTGACTAAGCAGAGAAAATGGATCTCACATGCCTGCGTCGTGTGATCTCGCTGCCAGACGCACGGATCTCAGCCCATTTCTCCTCATTGTTGCCAGATGTTAGACGCAGATGTTTGAGATAATCGCTGGCCGGCCAGAGGCTCCGTCCCAGACGTTTAGAGAGTCGAGAATCTATGCAAGATTATTTCCACCACAGAATAAATTAAAAATGTAATGGTGACTTATCTGATGGTTCTGACTTTTTCCCCCTCAATTTTTACTTTTTTGTCAAAATATTTTTTTATAGTTCGCAATTTCTCGCAATTACGAATTTATAACTTTCATTTCGGACTTTTTATCAAAATTACAAGCTTATATCTTGCAATTCTGACTTTATTTCTCGCAATTATAAATTTATATCTCGCAATTTTGAATCTATTTCTCGCAATTGAGTTTATAACTTGCAAACCTGACTTTCTCGCAATTTCGAGTTTATATCTTGCAATTTTTTTTACTTTTTTTTGCAATTATGACTTTCTTGCAATTGTTTATAGCTCACAATTTTGACTTTAAACTCATTATTGCGAGAAAGTAAATGTAACAAGGTTAGTAGATATGGGAAGAAGGAGGCGGGAACCGGCGAACATTCAACGTAACTTTAATTCAAAAATAAACAAACAACAAAACGAAAGTAATGCCGGCAGACCCTCGCGGACGTCTGCCGGCCACACAAACATAATAAAACATAAAATAAAATCCAGGCCTGGTCCTCTCTCGTCCTTCACTGATGTCGCTCCTCCTTTTATGCCTCCGGAGCTCCTCCGTGAGAGACTCGAGGCCGGCACGCCTCGCAGGTGACGCTCATTATCACTCGCGTCACCGGCCTCGCGCCGTTCCCTCACGGCTCTCGCCCGCCCTGCTCGTCACAGTAAAAATTGCGAGTTATAAACTCATAATTGCGAGAAAGTGAAAATTGCGAGCTATAAACTCATAATTGCGAGAAATATAACTTGCATATCTGACCTTTTTTCTCGCAATTTCAAGTTTATATCTCGCAATTTTGACTTTTCACAATTGAGTTTATAGCGTGCAAATCTGACTTTTTTTGCAATTTCAAGTTTATAGCTCGCAATTTTGACTCACAATTGAGTATAACTTGCTATTCTGACAATTTTTTCACAATTATGAGTATCTCGCAATTTTGACTTACAATTTCAAGTTTACATCTGGCAATTTTGCTTTTTTTTCACAATTGAGATCATAACTCGCAATTTTGACTTTCTTGCAATTTCGAGTTTATAACTTGCTATTCTGACATTTTTCCACAATTATGAGTTTATATCTCGTAAAATTGACTATTTAAAGTTTCTCGCAATTTAGATTTTTTTTCGCAATTATGAGATAACAATTTTGACTTTCTCACAATTTTATAACTTGCTATTCTGACATTTTTTTTTCACAATTATGAGTTTATATCTCGCAATTTGTGACTTTCGCAATTTCAAGTTTCTCACAATTTTGACTTTTTTCTCGAAATTTCGAGTTTACAGCTCGCAATTTTGACTATTTTTCACAATTAGGAGTTTATAACTTGCTATTCTGACATTTTTTCACAATTATGAGTTTATAGCGTGCAAATCTGACTTTTCTCGCAATTTTGAGTATATCTTGCAATTTTGATTTTTTTTCACAATTATGAGATTATAACTGGCGATTTTGACTTTCTCACAATTTCGAGTTTATAACTTGCTATTCTGACATTTTTTCAAAATTATGAGTTTAGAGCTTGCAAATCTGACTTTTCTCGCAATTTAAAGTTTATCTCTCGCAATTTTGAGTATATCTTGCAATTTTGATTTTTTTCACAATTATGAGATTATAACTAGCAATTTTGACTTTCTCACAATTTCGAGTTTATAACTTGCTATTCTGACATTTTTTCAAAATTATGAGTTTAGAGCTTGCAAATCTGACTTCATTTCGTACAGATAGTGAGATATAAGCACTCTTGTGAGGAAAAAGTCAGAATTGTGAGCTTATAATTCTGGTTTCTGATGGAAATCAAACATCTCAAATCTCGAGTCCGTCCTGTCCTCTCCTTGAAGCGATTAATAGCAGATGTACAGATGTCTGACTGCGAGTGTTCTGTAGAAATGTGGGAAACAGACGCTGGAATCTCTCTGTGGTTTCTTGTAAACCGTCGGCACAGGTGGGAATGTGCGAGCCTCGCATCAAACACCATCTGTTCGGTGAAGATCCTACAACACCTAAAAGGAGGACAGGATTCAGAGAAGCCAGAATAAAACTGAAAAACTGTACTTTTCCATAATGACTTGTTTCGATTTCCAAGGGCACTTTTTGCCTTTTATAAGGGCAACTTTTATAAAACACTATAAAAGCATCACATAATTATCATTAAAATATAAAACATTCTAAAGGTATCATGGAATGGTGATGGATGTGAAGGATCAGTGTCAGGTCTGTCTGATGTTTGTCTGAACACAACACTTTCCCTCGCCGAACGCTCCCCGAGACGCCGGCCCACCCAGAAGAGGCGCTGGAGCTCACAGACGCTCCTCTGTTGGTTTATCGGAGCTCGGCCAACTCACATATACTGTCACTTCTCTCTCGTCCCGCTTCCAAGCCAAATGAGCAGCATCCAAGGAGAAATCAGACTCCAGAAATAAGAGCTGCCATCACACGCTCGCTCTCAACGATTCCCTGATGTTTTCCAGACGCTCTGGAACGATTCCTTCAGACACACGAACACCTCCATCGTTACGGTTGTGTCGTCAGATGTTCAGCCGAATGTTCACGCTGCTCTTCTGCATGCGATTATAAGTAATTAACACTAGTTCAAATATGACTCAAGATGATGTTCTCTGAGAATATTCCCCTCCTCTCAGAAGTGTGTGTGTGTGTGTGTGTGTGTGTGTGTGTGTGTGTGTGTGTGTGTTTGTGTGTGTGTGTGTGTGTGTGTGTGTGTGTTCCTGCAGAGAGGACTGAAACACTGTTATTACACTAATGGTTCAGTAATGTTGGTTTTCCGGACTCGTGTGATTGTTACCAAACCTGCTGAACACAGGTGGACGAGCCACAAAACCTTCTTTCACAGTGAATCCGTCAACCATTATGGACCAGAAATACATACACACACTCTCACACACACATCTTCAGGTTGTTCAGAGTCTGTGATCTGCAGTAATACACACACACGTAACACCACAGATCTGCTCGTGTCAAACTGACAGTGATTTCAGAAACATGCACCAACAACATCCAAAGCAGTTTTGATTTACGGACTGAAACTTTGACACTTAATGTTCCATCAGTTAACATGAACTAAACACTCCTAACATCAACTAATCAGACCTCATTGTTCTTTTCCTCCCTCTTTAAATCCTCGTCTCGTTCTCAAACCGTTTCCACGTGCTCTCGGAGCAAACATCTGCGTTCTCCATCAGAAGTGGTTTTGAAGGGGTTTGGAGGAGACGAAAAACATTCTCTGCAGTCAGTCGACGTCAAACAGCCCAGAAGATGATTATTAATCTTCATCTCAGAAGCTTTTCTCAGCTCATGAACTGATGGACGTTTGAATACGGAAGAGGATTAGGGCCAAGCAATAATAAAAATAAATAAAAACATCTCGAGATTAAACTTGTTAAATTTCGAGAAAAAAGGTCGAAATAAAATGTTGAGAATAAAGTCATTAAATTACAAGAACAAATTCGTTAAATTATGAGAAAAATGTCGTTAAATTCTCATAATTTAACGACTTTTTTCTCGTAATTTAATGACTTTATTGTCAACATTTTATCTCGACTTTTTTCTCATAATTTAACAAGTTTTTTCTCGTAATTTAATGAGTTTATTCTCAACATTTTATGTCGACTTTTTCTCGAAATTTAACGACTTTTTTTTCGTAATTTAACGAATTTGTTCTCATAATTTAACGACTTTATTCTCAACATTTTATGTCGACTTTTTCTCGAAATTTAACGACTTTTTTCTCGTAATTTAACGAATTTGTTCTAATAATTTAACAAATTTTTTCTCGTAATTTAATGACTTTATTCTCAAAATTGTATCTCGACTTTTTTCTCGAAATTTAACGACTTTTTTTCTTATAATTTAACGACTTTTTTCTCGTAATTTAACAACTTTTTTCTCGTAATTTAATGACTTTATTCTCAACATTTTATTTCGACTTGTATCTCGAAGTTTTTTTTCTCGAAATTTAACAACTTTAATCTCGAGATGGTTTTACTTTTTTATTATTGCCCTAATCCTCTTCAGTACTTTCTAGCGGTACAAGTCATTTCAACCTAAATTATATTCCATTTAAGAGTTAAATTGAGTTGAATCTCCTATTACTTGAAAAAAAAAAACTATTTGAAATGACTTGAACTATTACTATTACTATTTTTGATGAGTTATAGTAATGTAAAAACATAATGACTTACTGATCATTTTTAATTATTTTTGATATTTTTATTTTATATTTTTTATAATACTTTTATTATATTTTTATGATTTTTAAAGGGGTTTTTGTATTATGATTTATATTTGTTTTATATAATATGATACATTTATTTTTTATGATGGTTTTATGATATTTTTGATACATTTTTATAACATTTTGATATTTTTGATGTATGATATATTTGATGATTTTGATACTTTACGATATTTTAAATGTTTTATGATTTTTTTTATGATACTTCTGTTAATTTTGCATGTTATGTTTATTATACTATATAAAGTTAATATTTTTGACATTTTTCTTATTTTTATAATACTTCAATGATATATTGATGCTTCTGCGGAACAAAAAGCTGTGTGTGTGCGTGTGTGTGTGTGCGAGCGTGTGTGTGTGTGTGCGTGTGTGTGTGTGCGTGCGTGTGTGTAATATCTCCTCACACACTGCTGTGATGTGAATGTCTCTGGCAGTCAGGAGGTTCTTCTTCCCAAAATAAATAAGAGCTCCAGACTCCTTTCTGACAGCTAATCACAGAAACTCGCCTGCCAATGAGCTGTGATGACCCCGCCTCACCAATAGAGGCTCCGCCCCCATCAGGATGGCCAGCCAATCACAGAAGAGAGTGGAACAAAACACACGATGGCTGACGTTCACTAGAGCATTAAGTGAAAACTGCTGGTGAGTGAGAATAAAGCCACAAACTTCTGAAATATGACAAGTTTACACACGTCAGTGTGTGTGTGAAGAACAAAGAGGCCTTTAATGTGAGGATTAAAGGCTCCTTTAGCGCCACCTACTGGAAAAGACGATTAAAAACAACCTGAGCTGTTCAAAACAATAGAATATATTGCCTCCATAAACACCATCAACCAGTAATATTCTACATTATTATCAATTTCCAGTTATTATATTTATTACTATGCCGAAACGTCCCTGTTGTTTCAGTGATGGAGTCGTTAGTGCACTCATTAGTGTGTTTACTTTAGTGACTCTTAATTACTGAAGGCCTGATTAGAGGCAGCAGGAGCCGTGACCTTTGACCTGCCGTCACATCTCTGTTGTTAATGAGAATGAGAAGATGTGCTGATGATGGTGGAGGTCAGACTCCCCGCTAATGAACCTCCTGCTGATGTGAGGTCGGCGCAGGTCACGGCGTACGGGTCAGACCTCATTGTTTGATCAGATGAAGAAGCTTCGCTGCAAACGAGTTTGTGTTACTAGGCGTGCAGCTGTTTGATTGTTTGAGTTTAAATAAAGAGCTTAAACTATAAGATAATACTGGTGTTAAGGACACAAATGTTCATGGCGGTTGTCCTTGTCCTCATTTAGACCACCAGATAAAGTGTGTTCAGTGTCGGGGAACCGGTTAGATCCTCACGTCTCGTGGCTCTGCTGTCCGTCCGCTTCATTCCGCCTGCAGCGTGAAGCTCACAAGCGTGACAGAGATCCGCGGCCGTCAGCAGGGACGCACTTTATTCGGCTTCAGCGCGTTTGGGGTCGTCGGGCCTGTTCCCTCGCGCAG
This sequence comes from Chanodichthys erythropterus, assembly GCF_024489055.1. Classification (NCBI taxonomy): domain Eukaryota; kingdom Metazoa; phylum Chordata; class Actinopteri; order Cypriniformes; family Xenocyprididae; genus Chanodichthys; species Chanodichthys erythropterus. Next base: position 1,068,892 of record NC_090228.1, read on the forward strand.
CGGCTTTGGGTCACTGTGACCTTGATGACTTTAAGCAGGACGATGTCGACCCTCGTCCTTGAAACACAGCAGAACTTTAACACTTTCAAAACTATATTGTGCATTTTTGACAATGGTACTACCATGAAGGAGGGGTTTAGAGAAAAAACATTGTAAAAATACATAAATAATAAAAATAATTATTAAACTAAATTATAATTTAATAAATTAAAAATATATATATTACTAGTGACAAAAAAAAGATACAATGATGTGTAATCATTGTCAGTCTGTGTATTAGTGGAGGGAATTTTACATCGTTGCTCCAGTAGGTGGCGGAAATGAGTGAGTCATTTATTCAAATGATTCGTTCAACACTGATTCATATAAAGCAGAACAAGCGACTCCCGCGATGGCTGAGTCATTGAATCATTCACTCAACCGACTCCTGCGGCTTCATTTGAAACTGTTTTATTACAGACAAAGTAAATGGAGATTTAGTGTTATTTAGTTTGTTTTTAACTGTCGTGTAAAAGCAATATCACACTCGCGATGGTGCTCTGAATATCAGTCACGTGATCTGCGGCCTGAACAACATGAATTATCAATGTATGTAGTTTCATTATATATAGAAAAACGGCGCACTCTTATTATGAATGGGAGAAAGTGGCGGGAAAAGTCCCGCCTTCTAAATAAGAGCCAATCACCGATTGGTAGAATCGCGGCACTGCAGCGGCCGTTAGAAGCTCTGGTCGATCCAGCCTGAAAAATGCATTTTTTTGTCACGTTTCGAGCGTTTAGAAATAAGTTATGAGACAGTTGTTGTCATTTTTCATTGGAGATTTAATCGAAAGCTTGGCAAACAGCTTTATAGAATTTGATGTCCGAGAGGCGTTTCTAAGATGGCCGCCGAGTGAAACGACTCGTCTTAAAGGGACTTTGGTTTAATTCTCGTTTTATTTAATAATTTCATTTTAAATGGTCGTGTGGTGTGAAAATTTATGTTAACAGTACAAATAATTAATACAGTCTCTCAATTAATATGAGCTCTAAAATCTACATCTATAGATAATTTTGTTGCGCCACAGGACTATATTAACTGCTTTTTAATGTTTCACAAACAACCTGCACATAATAAGAACCGCTTTATATGAGTGTTTTAAATGTAGGACAGAAGAATTATGGCTCCTCAAAATAAATTCATTTCCACCACATAAGAAAAAAATCATGCTCTTTGTAAAATCACAATTATTTATGACATAAAATGAAGTCATAATTTTGACATATTTTTTCCTTATGTGGAGCTTCCATAGAGTTAAATATGGAAACATGAGCCCCTTCTGGTTTATTCTGCTCATACTGGAGCACATTTGTCCAAAATCAAACCAGACATAAATATGAAGTGCAGCAGCGCCACCGTGTGGATCAGTGACGCAACATCCGCCTACCTTTCAAACGCATAGGGAAATATACTCGTGTAAAATAATGTTGAATTCATTTTTAATTATTTGAATTTAAAACTATCATATCATTGTGAGGCAGTTGCCCTGGTTTTCAGTCTCATATCAGAGAAACCTGATCTGATAGACAAAGACAGATTTGACTTTATACAACCAATAAACAATTCCATCTCTTTCAAATGGACACAGAAGAACAACATCAATCACGTTTTTCTTGTCAAACCTTTAGTACAGTAATGAAAAAGTCAAGCATGTGCTTTAATTACATGACACACTTCCTTCAGCACAACATGTTCCTCTGAGGAGTGATATTCTCTCCTCCTTCAGTTCGGTCTTTCCGTGAGATTGACTTTGCATCAACGAAGATTTAATGCCGCAGCATCAGAGGTTTGCGTAGTAGCGGTCCCGGTTCTCAAAATCCCTGTAGGCGAACTTGGCGTCCTTCTTGCTGTGTGGGATGCGTCCGAAGGGGGCGTGGTCACTGAAGCAGCTGTCAAACACCTCGTCAACCACTCGCTCCGCCTCCTCCCTGCTCACCTTGCGTACGGCGAGGATGGAGCGCAACGCTCGGCTCCGCACACACTCCTGCGGGAACAACACAATCCAGACACTCAAAACACCATCTGACCGGATGACAGCGAGCGACGGGAGCAGAAGCGTTACCTGATGGTGCTCTTTGAGGCCAAAGTTAAATCTGGAAACCTCGTTAACGAACGAACAGTCTCCGCTCAGATTGGCGGCACGGATCTGAAGAGTGAACAAACACAGACCCTTTAAAACGTCTGACAGATGAAGTCAGGGCTTTCCCACAGACGGTCCGATCTCTCACCTCTGAACAGGCCAGATGTCTGAAGTCGGTGAACCAGTCGACTCGAGCCCGGCAGTGGTCGAAGGCGTGGATGAGCTCGTGCGTGACGACTCGGTTCATGTGAGCCTGCTGGTGGATGTTGTTCTGGCACAAGACGATCTGCAACGACACACCCGCTCCGTTCAGACCCATATCAGCATGTGTTTGGGCTCGTGAAGCCGCTCTCTTCGACTCACCTGAGAGGTGGCGGCGTCGAACCCGCCGCTGACGGTCCCGTCGCAGTCCTCACATGAGAAATGTCTGTCTTTATGAACTGCACTGAGAAGACATCAAACAGACATGTGATGCCAGACACTGACGCCTGAGGGAAACTGAGGTGAAGCTTCTCTCTTACCAGCCGGAGGTTCTCATGGCCGCCAGCAGAAGTTTAGCGTACGGACCTGAGCGACAGAGAGACTGACACTGAACAGCACGTTCACTTCATAGTGCACTGCACAGTATGGAAGCCCGTGAGACCAAAAATCATGCTTTGGTAAATCTCAATGTTATAACCGTCACATACTGAGTCATAATGAGATAAATTATGAGTCATAAATATGAGATAAAAATTATGGCATTATGAGTTTAAAATAGAAATTATGAGAAGTCAAAATTACGAGATACAAATTAAAAATTATGATAAAAGTCTAAATTATGACAGTAAGTCAAAATTGTGACACTAATTATGAAATTAAAATAAAAATTAGGTAAAAGTTCAAAACCGATAAAATGTCAAAATTATGAGATAAACATTAGATAAAAAAATCATGATTTTGAGAATTCAAATTATGACAATTATGAGATTTAAATAATAATCTGAGATAAAAGGTCATAATTATAATGAATCTAAATTATGAGTTAAAATTATGACACTAATTTTGAAATTAAAATAGAAATTAGGTAAAAGTTCAAAACAGATAAAATGTCAAAATTATGAGATAAACATTATGATAAGTCTAAAATTATGAGTCATAATTATGAGATAAAGACAAAATTATGACACTATGAAATTAAAATAGAGGTAAAAGGTAAAAGTTAGAAGGTAAAATTAGGTAAAAGTCCAAAATTGACATAAAATGTAAAAAAATTTCAACATTATGAGATAAAAATTAGATAAAAAGTCAAAATCATGATTAAAAATTCAAATTATGACAATTATGATATCAAAATAGAAATCTGAGATAAAAGGTCAAAATTATGACACTAATTATGAAATTAAAATAGAAATTAGGTAAAAGTTCAAAACAGATAAAATGTCAAAATTATAAGATGAACATTAGATAAAAAATCATGATTTTGAGTAAATTAAAATTATGACAATTATGAGATTTAAATAGAAATCTGAGATAAAAGGTCATAATTATAATAAATCTAAATTATGAGTTAAAATTATGACACTAATTATGAAATTAAAATAGAAATTAGGTAAAAGTTCAAATCTGAGATAAAGTGTCAAAATTATAATATTAAAAATAGAAAGTACAATTTCGACTTTATTTCTATGTCATAATTAAGACTTTTTATGCTTGATCTCATAAATATGACTGTCATAATTCTGATGCTCTCTTGTGGCACAAATGAGCCTCCATACAGCATAGAGTTGATCTTGAACATGTCAATCAGCTCTTAAAATAAAGTCTATTGAATACTGTTATTAAACACACCCTAGAAACAATATATTTTTTAAGCAAGTAAGCAGTGCGCTGCATGCACGCGCACAGAGGATGTTCCCTTACTAGTGTCCATGGCGAACTGCAGCATGATGTGACACTTGTGCTTAAAGGTGAACAGACTCTCTCCGATCGAGCCCTGCTTGTACTTGCTGCCGGTTCGCTCGGGGTATAAGCTGTAGCCGTAGTCCTCCTGCTTTGGTTCGCCCTGCTGCTGCTCGTGCATCGGCTGTTTATTTCTATAATCATCTTCTTCAGCTCTACTTTGAGCCATTGCTCTGTGGTGCGCGTGTACGCAGAGGTCACGCGTGCGTCACTGAGTCACGTGATTGAAAGCAGGCGACGGAGGATTAAAGTATTTCAGTTATTAAAGCTGATGAAGTTCACTTAATCTACTTAGTGTACGATTTATTTATTTTTTAAATAATTGATTTTTGTTCGAGATGAGATGTCCCGCACAAGTCGCGTGCTCTCAAAATAAGATGCAGTCAAGTATCTGTTTTTGTCTTTTCAAAATAAAAGCCCCGAAACCAAACGACATACGCAATAATGACAGTCATAAAAATATATGAATGAATACAGCATCAATATCACTTATAATTATATATGTCGGGAAATATATGAAAAAATAATTTGTAAATATTTTTTTACTGTTCCGGAACCTACTGTTGCATTTTTCCGGCGCCATAACATGCACGAGCAGCGCGTGTCTTACGTAAGACGCTCGTTCGCGCATGCGCACAGAGGAATTTGTGCTGTCATGGCGCTGAACACAAACTATTGATCAAAACTCTTCTTCATCATCATCACAGGTATGACACACACATCTCTGGTTCTGATATTTACTGCTGTTAAAATTGTTGTTTTAAACCGATCCTTATGAGCTTCTCTATACAGGCGTTTATGAAACGTTTATAATTAGCAGTTAAACATTTAAGTGTGTGTACAAGAGTTTTTACTGAAACATATTTTCAGATAACTTAATTATGAGTTAATTATCAGTGTATGTGTGTACGTTAGATGAATCATTTATCTCTGTATTTTAGACATATATTCTGGTTTCTTACTGTCTCTCGCAGATACAGCGAATGTTCTGGATTGCCAGACTTATGGAGGCTATAATATTATTTATTTAACGTTAGATCCATAATTTCTTGACGAATCACTTATTAATCTGTGATTAAGTGTCTCTTTCAGTGCCACGTTGTTGATAGTTTCCTTGTTAAATAGTTACCATGGTAACCGTAGCTTCCGCCAACATACCGTAGTTACTAAAGTTGTTGTTTTTTTACTGTAAAATCTGCGAAAATAATCATGTAATGAAATAATCACTGCTCATACGTACTAAATATTAACATGAGAGCACATTATAGCATAACAACGCTCACTTGTAACCATGGCAACCACATAACAAAACTGTTTTGTTTTTTTACCGGCAATAACAGAACATGTTAAAATCATAATCACATCACTGGTCTGACAGAAGACATGTTACGTAAGCAAAACAGAGCTCAAAACTGACCAGTGCATGAAAAACAGAGGTTTTGCCTGTAGTGTTTTGTTTGTGATTGTTTTCTAATGTGTTTCAGGGAATGTCTGTTTGTCTGATGTGGTCTGAGAGCGTTAGAAGAGCGCCGTGATGTCGGGAAATAAAGCCGTGGAGCTGCAGATTCAGATGCGACAGAACGCAGAAGATCTGCAGAGCTTCATGAAGGAGCTGAACAACTGGGAGGAAGAGATCAAGAAGAAAGACCAGCAGCTTCGCACCGGGAACACCAACGAAACACCAGTAAAACTCTGAGATTCTGAGATGAAATCAGAAAGATTTGGGTCTTTGTTTACTTAAGATTTTATTTTATTTCAGAAAACACTCCCGCCGGTAAGGAACAAAGATTATAAAAAGACAAAGAAGAGGGTGAAACGACAGACTAACGGCGGCGGCGGTCTGAAAGATCAAACACAGACGCAGCGGATAAAATCCTACGATTATCAGGCCTGGGACAAATTTGATGTGGTAATATGATTTTGCATTCTGATTCATGACCACACTAATGCAGAATGATGTGATGATTTCAACAACAGTTTTGGAGAAAGTTACTTTTAAAAGTAATGCGTTACTCCCTATAACACATTTTAATCCATGTTATTTGTGATGCATTACTTTACACATTACATCACAAATATAATCTGATTATGTAATGCATGTTACTTGTAATGTGTCATGTTACTTGTTACATCACAAAAGTAACCTGATTACGTAATGAATGTTACTTGTAATGCGTTACTTTACACGTTACATCACAAAGTAATCTAATTATGTAATGAATGTTACTTGTACTGCGTTACTTTACACGTTACATCGAAAAGTAATCTGATTATGTAATGAATGTTACTTGTACTGCGTTACGTTACTCGTTACATCACAAAGTAATCTGATTATGTAATGTTACTTGTACTGCGTTACTTTACATGTTAAATCACAAAGTAATCTGATTATGTAATGAATGTTACTTGTACTGCGTTACTTTACACGTTACATCGAAAAGTATTCTGATTATGTAATGAATGTTACTTGTACTGCGTTACTTTACACGTTACATCGAAAAGTATTCTGATTATGTAATGAATGTTACTTGTACTGCGTTACTTTACACGTTACATCGAAAAGTATTCTGATTATGTAATGAATGTTACTTGTACTGCGTTTCTTTACACGTTACATCGAAAAGTATTCTGATTATGTAATGAATGTTACTTGTACTGCGTTACTTTACACGTTACATCGAAAAGTATTCTGATTATGTAATGAATGTTACTTGTACTGCGTTACTTTACACGTTACATCGAAAAGTAATCTGATTATGTAATAAATGTTACTTGTACTGCGTTACGTTACTCGTTACATCGAAAAGTAATCTGACTATGTAATAAATGTTACTTGTACTGCGTTACGTTACTCGTTACATCACAAAGTAATCTAATTATGTAATGAATTTTACTTGTACTGCGTTACTTTACACGTTACATCGAAAAGTAATCTGATTATGTAATAAATGTTACTTGTACTGCGTTACGTTACTCGTTACATCGAAAAGTATTCTGATTATGTAATGAATGTTACTTGTACTGCGTTACGTTACTCGTTACATCAAAAAGTATTCTGATTATGTAATGAATGTTACTTGTACTGCGTTACTTTACACGTTACATCGAAAAGTATTCTGATTATGTAATGAATGTTACTTGTACTGCGTTACTTTACACGTTACATCGAAAAGTAATCTGATTATGTAATAAATGTTACTTGTACTGCGTTACGTTACTCGTTACATCGAAAAGTATTCTGATTATGTAATGAATGTTACTTGTACTGCGTTACTTTACAGGTCACGTCAAAAAGTTATCTGATTACGCAATGCACATTACTTGTAATGCGTTACTTTACACATTACAACACAAAAGTAATCTGATGACATAATGCATGCTTGTAATGCTTTACCCCAACAAATGAACATTATTTGTTTGCAGGAAAAGACTCTGGAGTCCATGGATGTAGAGGAGAGCCCAGTGCAATCCAATGAATCTGACTCTGAAGTGATTCAGGTGGACAGAGATCTGGCGCTCACTGAGAAAGAGAAGGTATGACGTCACCACTGAGAATTCATCATGAAATATGCTTTCATACAGTCGTACATGAGTGTCTGTGATGTCTCAGGGGAATCAGTTCTTCAAGGACGGCCAGTATGACAGCGCCATCGAGTGCTACACCAGAGCGATGGACGCCGATCCCTACAACCCCGTCCTGCCCACTAACAGAGCGGCCTGTTTCTTCAGACTGAAAAAGTATGTCTCCATCATTCATTCAGTTGTGTGTTTGGATGGATCATTCCTGACGTGAGAGTTTCTGTGCCGCAGGTACGCCGTGGCGGAGTCGGACTGTCATTTGGCGATCGCTCTGGACAGTAAATATGTGAAAGCTTACGTCAGGAGAGCGGCGACACGCGCAGCTCTAAAGAAACATCAGGAAGCTCTTGAAGGTCTGCAGATCACAGCATCTTCATACAGGGTTTGTGATGGAAGTATAATAAACATTTATCTAGTTCTGCTCATCCTGTTCATCCAGATTATGAAATGGTTCTCAAATTGGATCCTGAAAACTCAGAGGCGCGGAGTGAAATCCAGAAACTCCAGCAGGTGTGTTACTGATCCAGTTTCAGAAATGCTTGTAGTTCTCCGTCAGTTATCGTTGCTTCGCTTCAGGTCTTGGAATCGAGCGGACAGACGGCAGAGAAGAGCGAGGTCGTTACTCCCGCTGCTGCTGCGCCGGCGGTGGATCCGTTACAACAGCAGCGTCTGGAGGAACAGCAGAGAAAACAGGAAGCTGTCGTGCAGAAAGACAGGGTGAGACGCGTCTCTTAATCATCATGTGATTGAGCAGATGATCAGATATGAACGCTGACGCTCTGTTTCTCGATGTGCCAGGGAAATGCTTACTTTAAAGAAGGCAAGTACGAGGCGGCCGTGGAGTGCTACTCTAAAGGAATGGAGGCGGACGGCACCAACGCCCTGCTGCCCGCTAACAGAGCCATGGCGTACCTCAAACTCCACAAGTGAGGAAATGTTTCCTACCAAGTGCATACTTGTTTTGCAGTGTGTTCTGTCTGTAAGTCTCTGGTGTTTCTCTGCAGGTACAGTGAGGCGGAGCAGGACTGCAGCGCGGCCGTCGCTCTGGACGCCACGTACACCAAAGCCTTCGCCAGACGCGCGACAGCCAGAGCCGCTTTAGGGAGGATCAGAGAAGCCAAAGAAGGTTGATGTTCCATCAGTTCAGTCGCTTTTCACAGCCGAATCCATGTTTTTGAGGAAAACTCACTTTTTATGTTTGTTTGTAGATTTTGAACAGGTTCTGAAGCTCGAGCCGGGAAACAAACAAGCCATAAATGAGATCGAGAAACTCACAGCGGTACGTGATACAGATCTGCATGAATCTCTGTTGCACAATTCTGTGATTTTCTGCTCAATATTTATTTAAATCAGACTTTTGCGACTTGATAACCAGCTCTAGTCTGATTAGACGTGTGCTGATAATAGGTAATGCGATATATCACGATAATGAATATGCATGATATTGCTATCATGGGCACTTCAAAATACCATAAATAATAATTTATTACCAATTATTAAAATTTTTATAATGCGTTAAGTTTACTTTTCCCATCAACCATAAAAACTGCACAACACCACTGTATTCTGCGTCAAAGGAACGCGCTCAGATGTAATCAAGCTCACTAGTGAATGAGACGAGCTGAATGAAAGTGCGCGTTCACTCTCTGACAGCAGAGGGCGCTGATGGAACAGCAGAAATGCAGCGGTTACCCCGGAAACAAAGCAGCTGCTCTAGTGAAGTTTTTAAAATTTAAAATTTTTTTTTTGTAATCTCAGTTTTGTTCATCACAGCACCAAATACTAAATACGTAAAGACTTAATAGGCTATTTATTTTCAAACGTAAACATTTTTATATTTTAATCTGTACTACAACATGCTCTAATGATTAGAAATGTTCTGATTATTTGTTATTGTTCAGTAAAACTTTGAGACATACGGCTTCATTAATTAACATGTTAATTCATTATTACCAAACTGACAATGAAAAATACTTGTATAGTTGTATTTCTTAACTAACATTAATAAAATATAATACTTTATGTAACAAATGTAGCTATTGCTCAATCTTAGTTAATGCATTAAATAATGAGACCTTATTGTGAAGTGTTTCCTGTTGTTCTTTATAGCCTAATTCTTTTGCACTTTAATCTGTTTGAAAATTTTACTTTTTATATTTTGTTGTGTATTGTATTTAAACATTCAGAGTTCTTTATGTTATTACAAAAAGAGTTCTTAAACCTGTTATACTATGACACTTTTTTTTTTGCAACTTATTTCAATATCATGATAATACCATGATAAAAGCTTCAGCAATTGAACGCAACATGAAAATTTTATACTGTCACATGCCTAGTCTGATCTGTGTGTGTTGATCAGGAGATGAGCACCAGCGGTCTCATGGATCCAGTGGAGAACACACAGAGAAGAACCATCCAGCCCATCAGCAAACCTGAACATCTCAGATCCACCGTGAGTTTGTGAATTGATGTTGTTTTTATTTGATTTATTCACCTCTAGCACTAAGTCAAAGCTCCTTGTGTCCCGTCAGAAACCGTTACGGAGGATAGACATACAGGAGATAACACCATCCGTCGAGACTCACGCCGTCACGTCTTCACCCCATCCCAAGATCCAGAAGATCGAGGTGATCTCCGGCGCTCCGTCCAGGTCGGTGATCTGATGAACAGACGTGATCAGACCATGAGGCCGCAGTGAGTCTGACGCATTCGTTCTCTTGTGTTTTCAGGGCTTCGTCTGAAGGTCCTGAATCCATTCCTCCTCCACCCAGCAGCAGTTTTCAGCTGGAGGCCGACCTCAGGAAGATCAGCCGGCACCCACAATCCACTTACAGATATTTAAAGGTACCGTCAGTGCCGCCCACCGTCTCCACGTGTCCGTTATCTGTGCTTCTCACTGCATCTTTCACTATTTCAGCAAATCAGCCCAGACGCTTATCCGAAGATCTTCCAGAACTCTCTGGAGCCTGATGTTCTCAACCTCATGCTCAAGACCTTCCACAGCTTCTACATGCAGTGAGTACGAGACGAAACCGCACAGATGACAGCGTCCGTCCAGCACACAATATCCTTCTGTTTATTATAAGCGCTGCAGTTTTGTCGTCTGCCTCTTTAAATGCTCGAGCTCTTGATTCTGATTGGCTGTCAAGTGTGTTTATTGTTCATCAGCTGGAAGAAAATCAGCATTTACTCTGTGATTTCAGACATGAAGATGCGTCTCTTCTGCTGGCCGTCCTGAGGAGCCTGGCGAGTGTGAGGAGATTTGACATGGCCGTCATGTTCATGTCGCCTGCGGAGAAGAAAAGTACACACACACACACACACACACACCGAGCGTCGTTTCCACAGTGCCGAATAATAATCTCTTTTCTTCTTTCAGTGCTGCAGGAGCTGTTTGACTGGATTCACCGCGCCAGTCTGACAGACCCTTCAGTTCAAGACCTTCGGAAGAAATACGGCCTTTGACCTCTGACCTCTACAGGAACATCTGTTTGGATATACAGCGTTTGAGCTCTTAAAGTCAGCTTGATCTCAAACCAAAGTGATGTGACTCAGTGAGATGCCTCAGAACGGACGCTCTGTGCCTTTGAACTGCTTCATTTTATTCCTGTTTGTGTTTGAAGACATTATTTGTGTTGCTTCAGTTCATGTCGATCTTGTGTCTGGATGAGGGAACAGCTTTCAGAATCTGCTCCTGTTGTTCTGAATGCTGCAGTATTAAAGTCAACATGAAATCCAAATGGACTTATTCATATTGTAAATGATTCATTCAGTACACAAATAAAAATATCTTTCATCCACTGCAAACTCACGTTCAGACTCTGATATGAAAATCACATCACATCCTAGATGTACTTTCCTCATTAAAAGCACTCATGTCATGTGACACTCAGACAAAAACAGAATCTAGTATTTTTGTTTTGATGAAATTTCAGCATGTAGTGATCAACTGCACAAATTTGTACATTTAACGAGTAATATGATCAAAGAGTAAGTCTTGATGATTTTCATTCTCACAAGATCTCATAACAGTCACTGTTAAATATAGTGTCGTGTGAATAAAGTCTCTGGAGACTCTTGGAACATAAATCAGCTCATACAAGACTTGAAATGAGCTCAGAAACAACAAAACTGAGCATCTTTCGACATGAATCAGAAAACACTGAAGATGATTAATCCTGTAAGAATCAATGAGTCTCAGAGCAGAAGCTTCTGACTGACCAAGATCACATGATGCTTGTGAAAAGATCCGTTTCAGTCACGTGGCTGTGATTTATTTAGATAAAAGTGTGAGCTAAATAAATAAATGTAATTGTTTATTATAATGTGTTTTTGGTTGAACATTGACAGAAACGGGTAAAAAAATTATGTGCAAGTAAAAGTGTTAGCACTTTTGGTGTTTTTTTGTTTTGTTTTTTAGGAAGCTTCTGTGGTTCAGCAGTCTGAGCATTGCTTCTTTACATGGAGATTAAAATCCTGATTCAAACCTTTTGTTGTTGCAAAAAATGCTTTAGTTTCACTGGTTTTATTCAAATACAAAAGACAAAAGTCCAAACCAAAGTGTTGAAGTGCCAGTGGTCTGTGTGTCACATCATGTGGAGAATCATGGTTCAAATCCCACTTTTGCAGTGGAAAATTCTTTAGTTTCATTGGTTGAGTGGGTCAATGGTTCGAATCTCACTCTTTGAGGTAAAAAGCTTCAGTTTGACTGTTTTTGCCCAAATATAAAAGACGTCCCCAAAAAAGAGTTGCAAGCGTCGAAGCTCCAGTAGCTCAGTGGTCTGAGCGTTGGTTCTTGACGTGGAGAACCCAGATTCGAATCTCACTCTTTGAGGTTAAAAGCTTCAGTTTGACGGTTTTTGCCCAAATATAAAAGACGTCCCCAAAAAAGTCGCAAGCGTCGAAGCTCCAGTAGCTCAGTGGTCTGAGCGTTGGTTCTTGACGTGGAGAACCCAGATTCGAATCTCACTCTTTGAGGTTAAAAGCTTCAGTTTGACGGTTTTTGCCCAAATATAAAAGACGTCCCCAAAAAAGAGTTGCGAGCGTCGAAGCTCCAGTAGATCAGTGGTCTGAGCGTTGGTCCTTGACGTGGAGAACCCAGGTTCGAATCTCACTCTTTGAGGTTAAAAGCTTCAGTTTGACTGTTTTTGCCCTAATATAAAAGACGTCCCCAAAAAAGAGTTGCGAGCGTCGAAGCTCCAGTAGCTCGGTGGTCTGAGTGTTGGTCCTTCATGTGGAGAACCCAGGTTCGAATCTCACTCTTTGAGGTAAAAAGCTTCAGTTTGACTGTTTTTGCCCAAATATAAAAGACGTCCCCAAAAAAGAGTCGCAAGCGTCGAAGCTCCAGTAGCTCAATGGTCTGAGTGTTGGTCCTTCAAGTGGAGAACCCAGGTTCGAATCTCACTCTTTGAGGTAAAAAGCTTTAGTTTGACTGTTTTTGCCCAAATATAAAAGACATCCCCAAAAAAGAGTTGCGAGCGTCGAAGCTCCAGTAGCTCAATGGTCTGAGTGTTGGTCCTTCAAGTGGAGAACCCAGGTTCGAATCTCACTCTTTGAGGTAAAAAGCTTCAGTTTGACTGTTTTTGCCCAAATATAAAAGACGTCCCCAAAAAAGAGTCGCAAGCGTCGAAGCTCCAGTAGATCAATGGTCTGAGTGTTGGTCCTTCATGTGGAGAACCCAGGTTCGAATCTCACTCTTTGAGGTAAAAAGCTTCAGTTTGACTGTTTTTGCCCAAATATAAAAGACGTCCCCAAAGAGTTGCAAGCGTCGAAGCTCCAGTAGCTCAGTGTTCTGAGTGTTGGTTCTTGAAGTGGAGAATCCAGGTTCGAATCTCACTCTTTGAGGTAAAAAGCTTTAGTTTGACTGTTTTTGCCCAAATATAAAAGACGTCCCCAAAAAAGAGTTGCAAGCGTCGAAGCTCCAGTAGCTCAATGGTCTGAGTGTTGGTCCTTCATGTGGAGAACCCAGGTTCGAATCTCACTCTTTGAGGTAAAAAGCTTCAGTTTGACTGTTTTTGCCCAAATATAAAAGACGTCCCCAAAAAAGAGTCGCAAGCGTCGAAGCTCCAGTAGCTCAGTGGTCTGAGTGTTGGTCCTTCATGTGGAGAACCCAGGTTCGAATCTCACTCTTTGAGGTTACAAGCTTTAGTTTGACGGTTTTGCCCAAATATAAAAGACGTCCCCAAAAGAGTCGCAAGCGTCGAAGCTCCAGTAGCTCAATGGTCTGAGTGTTGGTCCTTCATGTGGAGAACCCAGGTTCGAATCTCACTCTTTGAGGTAAAAAGCTTCAGTTTGACTGTTTTTGCCTAATATAAAAGACGTCCCCAAAAAGAGTTGCGAGCGTCGAAGCTCCAGTAGATCAGTGGTCTGAGCGTTGGTCCTTGACGTGGAGAACCCAGGTTCGAATCTCACTCTTTGAGGTAAAAAGCTTCAGTTTGACTGTTTTTGCCCTAATATAAAAGACGTCCCCAAAAAAGAGTCGCAATCTTCGAAGCTCAGTAGCTCAGTGTTCTGAGTGTTGGTCCTTCATGTGGAGAACCCAGGTTCGAATCTCACTCTTTGAGGTAAAAAGCTTCAGTTTGACTGTTTTTGCCCAAATATAAAACACGTCCACATAAAAGAGTCGCAAGCGTCGAAGCTCCAGTAGCTCAGTGGTCTGAGTGTTGGTCCTTCATGTGGAGAACCCAGGTTCGAATCTCACTCTTTGAGGTTACAAGCTTTAGTTTGACGGTTTTGCCCAAATATAAAAGACGTCCCCAAAAAAGAGTCGCAAGCGTCGAAGCTCCAGTAGCTCAATGGTCTGAGTGTTGGTCCTTCATGTGGAGAACCCAGGTTCGAATCTCACTCTTTGAGGTAAAAAGCTTCAGTTTGACTGTTTTGCCCTAATATAAAAGACGTCCCCAAAAAAGAGTTGCGGCGTCGAAGCTCCAGTAGATCAGTGGTCTGAGCGTTGGTCCTTGGCACGTGGAGAACCCAGGTTCGAATCTCACTCTTTGAGATTAAAAGCTTCAGTTTGACTGTTTTTGCCCTAATATAAAAGACGTCCCCAAAAAAGAGTTGCGAGCGTCGAAGCTCCAGTAGCTCGGTGGTCTGAGTGTTGGTCCTTCATGTGGAGAACCCAGGTTCGAATCTCACTCTTTGAGGTAAAAAGCTTCAGTTTGACTGTTTTTGCCCAAATATAAAAGACGTCCCCAAAAAAGAGTTGCAAGCGTCGAAGCTCCAGTAGCTCAATGGTCTGAGTGTTGGTCCTTCATGTGGAGAACCCAGGTTCGAATCTCACTCTTTGAGGTAAAAAGCTTCAGTTTGACTGTTTTTGCCCAAATATAAAAGACGTCCCCAAAAAAGAGTTCCAAGCGTCGAAGCTCCAGTAGCTCAATGGTCTGAGTGTTGGTCCTTCAAGTGGAGAACCCAGGTTCGAATCTCACTCTTTGAGGTAAAAAGCTTCAGTTTGACTGTTTTTGCCCAAATATAAAAGACGTCCCCAAAAAAGAGTCGCAAGCGTCGAAGCTCCAGTAGATCAATGGTCTGAGTGTTGGTCCTTCATGTGGAGAACCCAGGTTCGAATCTCACTCTTTGAGGTAAAAAGCTTCAGTTTGACTGTTTTTGCCCAAATATAAAGACGTCCCCAAAGAGTTGCAAGCGTCGAAGCTCCAGTAGCTCAGTGTTCTGAGTGTTGGTTCTTGAAGTGGAGAATCCAGGTTCGAATCTCACTCTTTGAGGTAAAAAGCTTTAGTTTGACTGTTTTTGCCCAAATATAAAAGACGTCCCCAAAAAAGAGTTGCAAGCGTCGAAGCTCCAGTAGCTCAATGGTCTGAGTGTTGGTCCTTCATGTGGAGAACCCAGGTTCGAATCTCACTCTTTGAGGTAAAAAGCTTCAGTTTGACTGTTTTTGCCCAAATATAAAAGACGTCCCCAAAAAGAGTCGCAAGCGTCGAAGCTCCAGTAGCTCAGTGGTCTGAGTGTTGGTCCTTCATGTGGAGAACCCAGGTTCGAATCTCACTCTTTGAGGTTACAAGCTTTAGTTTGACGGTTTTTGCCCAAATATAAAAGACGTCCCCAAAAAAGAGTCGCAAGCGTCGAAGCTCCAGTAGCTCAATGGTCTGAGTGTTGGTCCTTCATGTGGAGAACCCAGGTTCGAATCTCACTCTTTGAGGTAAAAAGCTTCAGTTTGACTGTTTTTGCCCTAATATAAAAGACGTCCCCAAAAAGAGTTGCGAGCGTCGTAGCTCCAGTAGATCTGTGGTATGAGCGTTGGTCCTTGACGTGGAGAACCCAGGTTCGAATCTCACTCTTTGAGGTTAAAAGCTTCAGTTTGACTGTTTTTGCCCTAATATAAAAGACGTCCCCAAAAAAGAGTCGCAAGCGTCGAAGCTCCAGTAGCTCAGTGTTCTGAGTGTTGGTCCTTCATGTGGAGAACCCAGGTTCGAATCTCACTCTTTGAGGTAAAAAGCTTCAGTTTGACTGTTTTTGCCCAAATATAAAAGACGTCCCCAAAAGAGTTGCAAGCGTCGAAGCTCCAGTAGCTCAGTGGTCTGAGTGTTGGTCCTTCATGTGGAGAACCCAGGTTCGAATCTCACTCTTTGAGGTTAAAAGCTTAAGTTTGACGGTTTTTGCCCAAATATAAAAGACGTCCCCAAAAAAGAGTCGCAAGCGTCGAAGCTCCAGTAGCTCAATGGTCTGAGTGTTGGTCCTTCATGTGGAGAACCCAGGTTCGAATCTCACTCTTTGAGGTAAAAAGCTTCAGTTTGACTGTTTTTGCCCTAATATAAAAGACGTCCCCAAAAAAGAGTTGCGAGCGTCGAAGCTCCAGTAGATCAGTGGTCTGAGCGTTGGTCCTTGACGTGGAGAACCCAGGTTCGAATCTCACTCTTTGAGGTTACAAGCTTTAGTTTGACGGTTTTTGCCCAAATATAAAAGACGTCCCCAAAAAAGAGTCGCAAGCGTCGAAGCTCCAGTAGCTCAATGGTCTGAGTGTTGGTCCTTCATGTGGAGAACC
Organism: Chanodichthys erythropterus; assembly: GCF_024489055.1. Classification (NCBI taxonomy): domain Eukaryota; kingdom Metazoa; phylum Chordata; class Actinopteri; order Cypriniformes; family Xenocyprididae; genus Chanodichthys; species Chanodichthys erythropterus. The sequence goes on from NC_090228.1 coordinate 1,085,527, forward strand.
CAGGTTCGAATCTCACTCTTTGAGGTAAAAAGCTTCAGTTTGACTGTTTTTGCCCTAATATAAAAGACGTCCCCAAAAAAGAGTTGCGAGCGTCGAAGCTCCAGTAGATCAGTGGTCTGAGCGTTGGTTCTTGACGTGGAGAACCCAGATTCGAATCTCACTCTTTGAGGTTAAAAGCTTCAGTTTGACGGTTTTTGCCCAAATATAAAAGACGTCCCCAAAAAAGAGTCGCAAGCGTCGAAGCTCCAGTAGCTCAGTGGTCTGAGTGTTGGTCCTTCAAGTGGAGAACCCAGGTTCGAATCTCACTCTTTGAGGTAAAAAGCTTTAGTTTGACTGTTTTTGCCCAAATATAAAAGACGTCCCCAAAAAAGAGTTCCAAGCGTCGAAGCTCCAGTAGCTCAATGGTCTGAGTGTTGGTCCTTCAAGTGGAGAACCCAGGTTCGAATCTCACTCTTTGAGGTAAAAAGCTTCAGTTTGACTGTTTTTGCCCAAATATAAAAGACGTCCCCAAAAAAGAGTCGCAAGCGTCGAAGCTCCAGTAGATCAATGGTCTGAGTGTTGGTCCTTCATGTGGAGAACCCAGGTTCGAATCTCACTCTTTGAGGTAAAAAGCTTCAGTTTGACTGTTTTTGCCCAAATATAAAAGACGTCCCCAAAAAAGAGTTGCAAGCGTCGAAGCTCCAGTAGCTCAGTGTTCTGAGTGTTGGTTCTTGAAGTGGAGAATCCAGGTTCGAATCTCACTCTTTGAGGTAAAAAGCTTTAGTTTGACTGTTTTTGCCCAAATATAAAAGACGTCCCCAAAAAAGAGTTGCAAGCGTCGAAGCTCCAGTAGCTCAATGGTCTGAGTGTTGGTCCTTCATGTGGAGAACCCAGGTTCGAATCTCACTCTTTGAGGTAAAAAGCTTCAGTTTGACTGTTTTTGCCCAAATATAAAAGACGTCCCCAAAAAAGAGTCGCAAGCGTCGAAGCTCCAGTAGCTCAGTGGTCTGAGTGTTGGTCCTTCATGTGGAGAACCCAGGTTCGAATCTCACTCTTTGAGGTTACAAGCTTTAGTTTGACGGTTTTTGCCCAAATATAAAAGACGTCCCCAAAACAGAGTCTCAAGCGTCGAAGCTCCAGTAGCTCAATGGTCTGAGTGTTGGTCCTTCATGTGGAGAACCCAGGTTCGAATCTCACTCTTTGAGGTAAAAAGCTTCAGTTTGACTGTTTTTGCCCTAATATAAAAGACGTCCCCAAAAAAGAGTTGCGAGCGTCGAAGCTCCAGTAGATCAGTGGTCTGAGCGTTGGTCCTTGACGTGGAGAACCCAGGTTCGAATCTCACTCTTTGAGGTTAAAAGCTTCAGTTTGACTGTTTTTGCCCTAATATAAAAGACGTCCCCAAAAAAGAGTCGCAAGCGTCGAAGCTCCAGTAGCTCAGTGTTCTGAGTGTTGGTCCTTCATGTGGAGAACCCAGGTTCGAATCTCACTCTTTGAGGTAAAAAGCTTCAGTTTGACTGTTTTTGCCCAAATATAAAAGACGTCCCCAAAAAAGAGTCGCAAGCGTCGAAGCTCCAGTAGCTCAGTGGTCTGAGTGTTGGTCCTTCATGTGGAGAACCCAGGTTCGAATCTCACTCTTTGAGGTTACAAGCTTTAGTTTGACGGTTTTTGCCCAAATATAAAAGACGTCCCCAAAAAAGAGTCGCAAGCGTCGAAGCTCCAGTAGCTCAATGGTCTGAGTGTTGGTCCTTCATGTGGAGAACCCAGGTTCGAATCTCACTCTTTGAGGTAAAAAGCTTCAGTTTGACTGTTTTTGCCCTAATATAAAAGACGTCCCCAAAAAAGAGTTGCGAGCGTCGAAGCTCCAGTAGATCAGTGGTCTGAGCGTTGGTCCTTGACGTGGAGAACCCAGGTTCGAATCTCACTCTTTGAGATTAAAAGCTTCAGTTTGACTGTTTTTGCCCTAATATAAAAGACGTCCCCAAAAAAGAGTTGCGAGCGTCGAAGCTCCAGTAGCTCGGTGGTCTGAGTGTTGGTCCTTCATGTGGAGAACCCAGGTTCGAATCTCACTCTTTGAGGTAAAAAGCTTCAGTTTGACTGTTTTTGCCCAAATATAAAAGACGTCCCCAAAAAAGAGTTGCAAGCGTCGAAGCTCCAGTAGCTCAATGGTCTGAGTGTTGGTCCTTCATGTGGAGAACCCAGGTTCGAATCTCACTCTTTGAGGTAAAAAGCTTCAGTTTGACTGTTTTTGCCCAAATATAAAAGACGTCCCCAAAAAAAGAGTCGCAAGCGTCGAAGCTCCAGTAGCTCAATGGTCTGAGTGTTGGTCCTTCATGTGGAGAACCCAGGTTCGAATCTCACTCTTTGAGGTAAAAAGCTTCAGTTTGACTGTTTTTGCCCAAATATAAAAGACGTCCCCAAAAAGAGTTGCAAGCGTCGAAGCTCCAGTAGCTCAATGGTCTGAGTGTTGGTCCTTCATGTGGAGAACCCAGGTTCGAATCTCACTCTTTGAGGTAAAAAGCTTCAGTTTGACTGTTTTTGCCCAAATATAAAAGACGTCCCCAAAAAAGAGTCGCAAGCGTCGAAGCTCCAGTAGCTCAATGGTCTGAGTGTTGGTCCTTCAAGTGGAGAACCCAGGTTCGAATCTCACTCTTTGAGGTAAAAAGCTTCAGTTTGACTGTTTTTGCCCAAATATAAAAGACGTCCCCAAAAAAGAGTTGCAAGCGTCGAAGCTCCAGTAGCTCAGTGTTCTGAGTGTTGGTTCTTGAAGTGGAGAATCCAGGTTCGAATCTCACTCTTTGAGGTAAAAAGCTTTAGTTTGACTGTTTTTGCCCAAATATAAAAGACATCCCCAAAAAAGAGTTGCAAGCGTCGAAGCTCCAGTAGCTCAATGGTCTGAGTGTTGGTCCTTCATGTGGAGAACCCAGGTTCGAATCTCACTCTTTGAGGTAAAAAGCTTCAGTTTGACTGTTTTTGCCCAAATATAAAAGACGTCCCCAAAAAAGAGTCGCAAGCGTCGAAGCTCCAGTAGCTCAGTGGTCTGAGTGTTGGTCCTTCATGTGGAGAACCCAGGTTCGAATCTCACTCTTTGAGGTTACAAGCTTTAGTTTGACGGTTTTTGCCCAAATATAAAAGACGTCCCCAAAAAAGAGTTGCGAGCGTCGAAGCTCCAGTAGATCAGTGGTCTGAGCGTTGGTCCTTGACGTGGAGAACCCAGGTTCGAATCTCACTCTTTGAGGTTAAAAGCTTCAGTTTGACTGTTTTTGCCCTAATATAAAAGACGTCCCCAAAAAAGAGTTGCGAGCGTCGAAGCTCCAGTAGCTCGGTGGTCTGAGTGTTGGTCCTTCATGTGGAGAACCCAGGTTCGAATCTCACTCTTTGAGGTAAAAAGCTTCAGTTTGACTGTTTTTGCCCAAATATAAAAGACGTCCCCAAAAAAGAGTCGCAAGCGTCGAAGCTCCAGTAGCTCAGTGGTCTGAGTGTTGGTTCTTCATGTGGAGAACCCAGGTTCGAATCTCACTCTTTGAGGTAAAAAGCTTCAGTTTGACTGTTTTTGCCCAAATATAAAAGACGTCCCCAAAAAAGAGTCGCAAGCGTCGAAGCTCCAGTAGCTCAATGGTCTGAGTGTTGGTCCTTCATGTGGAGAACCCAGGTTCGAATCTCACTCTTTGAGGTAAAAAGCTTCAGTTTGACTGTTTTTGCCCAAATATAAAAGACGTCCCCAAAAAAGAGTCGCAAGCGTCGAAGCTCCAGTAGCTCAATGGTCTGAGTGTTGGTCCTTCATGTGGAGAACCCAGGTTCGAATCTCACTCTTTGAGGTAAAAAGCTTCAGTTTGACTGTTTTTGCCCAAATATAAAAGACGTCCCCAAAAAGAGTCGCAAGCGTCGAAGCTCCAGTAGCTCAATGGTCTGAGTGTTGGTCCTTCATGTGGAGAACCCAGGTTCGAATCTCACTCTTTGAGGTAAAAAGCTTCAGTTTGACTGTTTTTGCCCAAATATAAAAGACGTCCCCAAAAAAGAGTTGCGAGCGTCGAAGCTCCAGTAGATCAGTGGTCTGAGCGTTGGTCCTTGACGTGGAAAACCCAGGTTCGAATCTCACTCTTTGAGGTTAAAAGCTTCAGTTTGACTGTTTTTGCCCTAATATAAAAGACGTCCCCAAAAAAGAGTTGCGAGCGTCGAAGCTCCAGTAGCTCGGTGGTCTGAGTGTTGGTCCTTCATGTGGAGAACCCAGGTTCGAATCTCACTCTTTGAGGTAAAAAGCTTCAGTTTGACTGTTTTTGCCCAAATATAAAAGACGTCCCCAAAAAAGAGTTGCAAGCGTCGAAGCTCCAGTAGCTCAATGGTCTGAGTGTTGGTCCTTCATGTGGAGAACCCAGGTTCGAATCTCACTCTTTGAGGTTACAAGCTTTAGTTTGACGGTTTTTGCCCAAATATAAAAGACGTCCCCAAAAAAGAGTCGCAAGCGTCGAAGCTCCAGTAGCTCAGTGGTCTGAGCGTTGGTTCTTGACGTGGAGAACCCAGATTCGAATCTCACTCTTTGAGGTTAAAAGCTTCAGTTTGACGGTTTTTGCCCAAATATAAAAGACGTCCCCAAAAAAGAGTTGCGAGCGTCGAAGCTCCAGTAGATCAGTGGTCTGAGCGTTGGTCCTTGACGTGGAGAACCCAGGTTCGAATCTCACTCTTTGAGGTTAAAAGCTTCAGTTTGACTGTTTTTGCCCTAATATAAAAGACGTCCCCAAAAAAGAGTTGCGAGCGTCGAAGCTCCAGTAGCTCGGTGGTCTGAGTGTTGGTCCTTCATGTGGAGAACCCAGGTTCGAATCTCACTCTTTGAGGTAAAAAGCTTCAGTTTGACTGTTTTTGCCCAAATATAAAAGACGTCCCCAAAAAAGAGTTGCAAGCGTCGAAGCTCCAGTAGCTCAATGGTCTGAGTGTTGGTCCTTCATGTGGAGAACCCAGGTTCGAATCTCACTCTTTGAGGTAAAAAGCTTCAGTTTGACTGTTTTTGCCCAAATATAAAAGACGTCCCCAAAAAAGAGTCGCAAGCGTCGAAGCTCCAGTAGCTCGGTGGTCTGAGTGTTGGTCCTTCAAGTGGAGAACCCAGGTTCGAATCTCACTCTTTGAGGTAAAAAGCTTTAGTTTGACTGTTTTTGCCCAAATATAAAAGACGTCCCCAAAAAAGAGTTCCAAGCGTCGAAGCTCCAGTAGCTCAATGGTCTGAGTGTTGGTCCTTCAAGTGGAGAACCCAGGTTCGAATCTCACTCTTTGAGGTAAAAAGCTTCAGTTTGACTGTTTTTGCCCAAATATAAAAGACGTCCCCAAAAAAGAGTCGCAAGCGTCGAAGCTCCAGTAGATCAATGGTCTGAGTGTTGGTCCTTCATGTGGAGAACCCAGGTTCGAATCTCACTCTTTGAGGTAAAAAGCTTCAGTTTGACTGTTTTTGCCCAAATATAAAAGACGTCCCCAAAAAAGAGTTGCAAGCGTCGAAGCTCCAGTAGCTCAGTGTTCTGAGTGTTGGTTCTTGAAGTGGAGAATCCAGGTTCGAATCTCACTCTTTGAGGTAAAAAGCTTTAGTTTGACTGTTTTTGCCCAAATATAAAAGACATCCCCAAAAAAGAGTTGCAAGCGTCGAAGCTCCAGTAGCTCAATGGTCTGAGTGTTGGTCCTTCATGTGGAGAACCCAGGTTCGAATCTCACTCTTTGAGGTAAAAAGCTTCAGTTTGACTGTTTTTGCCCAAATATAAAAGACGTCCCCAAAAAAGAGTCGCAAGCGTCGAAGCTCCAGTAGCTCAGTGGTCTGAGTGTTGGTCCTTCATGTGGAGAACCCAGGTTCGAATCTCACTCTTTGAGGTTACAAGCTTTAGTTTGACGGTTTTTGCCCAAATATAAAAGACGTCCCCAAAAAAGAGTCGCAAGCGTCGAAGCTCCAGTAGCTCAATGGTCTGAGTGTTGGTCCTTCATGTGGAGAACCCAGGTTCGAATCTCACTCTTTGAGGTAAAAAGCTTCAGTTTGACTGTTTTTGCCCTAATATAAAAGACGTCCCCAAAAAAGAGTTGCGAGCGTCGAAGCTCCAGTAGATCAGTGGTCTGAGCGTTGGTCCTTGACGTGGAGAACCCAGGTTCGAATCTCACTCTTTGAGGTTAAAAGCTTCAGTTTGACTGTTTTTGCCCTAATATAAAAGACGTCCCCAAAAAAGAGTCGCAAGCGTCGAAGCTCCAGTAGCTCAGTGGTCTGAGTGTTGGTCCTTCATGTGGAGAACCCAGGTTCGAATCTCACTCTTTGAGGTTACAAGCTTTAGTTTGACGGTTTTTGCCCAAATATAAAAGACGTCCCCAAAAAAGAGTCGCAAGCGTCGAAGCTCCAGTAGCTCAATGGTCTGAGTGTTGGTCCTTCATGTGGAGAATCCAGGTTCGAATCTCACTCTTTGAGGTAAAAAGCTTCAGTTTGACTGTTTTTGCCCAAATATAAAAGACGTCCCCAAAAAAGAGTCGCAAGCGTCGAAGCTCCAGTAGCTCAGTGGTCTGAGTGTTGGTCCTTCATGTGGAGAACCCAGGTTCGAATCTCACTCTTTGAGGTTACAAGCTTTAGTTTGACGGTTTTTGCCCAAATATAAAAGACGTCCCCAAAAAAGAGTCGCAAGCGTCGAAGCTCCAGTAGCTCAATGGTCTGAGTGTTGGTCCTTCATGTGGAGAACCCAGGTTCGAATCTCACTCTTTGAGGTAAAAAGCTTCAGTTTGACTGTTTTTGCCCTAATATAAAAGACGTCCCCAAAAAGAGTTGCGAGCGTCGAAGCTCCAGTAGATCAGTGGTCTGAGCGTTGGTCCTGGACGTGGAGAACCCAGGTTCGAATCTCACTCTTTGAGGTTAAAAGCTTCAGTTTGACTGTTTTTGCCCTAATATAAAAGACGTCCCCAAAATAGAGTTGCGAGCGTCGAAGCTCCAGTAGCTCGGTGGTCTGAGTGTTGGTCCTTCATGTGGAGAACCCAGGTTCGAATCTCACTCTTTGAGGTAAAAAGCTTCAGTTTGACTGTTTTTGCCCAAATATAAAAGACGTCCCCAAAAAAGAGTTGCAAGCGTCGAAGCTCCAGTAGCTCAATGGTCTGAGTGTTGGTCCTTCATGTGGAGAACCCAGGTTCGAATCTCACTCTTTGAGGTAAAAAGCTTCAGTTTGACTGTTTTTGCCCAAATATAAAAGACGTCCCCAAAAAAGAGTCGCAAGCGTCGAAGCTCCAGTAGCTCAATGGTCTGAGTGTTGGTCCTTCATGTGGAGAACCCAGGTTCGAATCTCACTCTTTGAGGTAAAAAGCTTCAGTTTGACTGTTTTTGCCCAAATATAAAAGACGTCCCCAAAAAAGAGTTGCAAGCGTCGAAGCTCCAGTAGCTCAATGGTCTGAGTGTTGGTCCTTCATGTGGAGAACCCAGGTTCGAATCTCACTCTTTGAGGTAAAAAGCTTCAGTTTGACTGTTTTTGCCCAAATATAAAAGACGTCCCCAAAAAAGAGTCGCAAGCGTCGAAGCTCCAGTAGCTCAATGGTCTGAGTGTTGGTCCTTCAAGTGGAGAACCCAGGTTCGAATCTCACTCTTTGAGGTAAAAAGCTTCAGTTTGACTGTTTTTGCCCAAATATAAAAGACGTCCCCAAAAAAGAGTTGCAAGCGTCGAAGCTCCAGTAGCTCAGTGTTCTGAGTGTTGGTTCTTGAAGTGGAGAATCCAGGTTTGAATCTCACTCTTTGAGGTAAAAAGCTTTAGTTTGACTGTTTTTGCCCAAATATAAAAGACATCCCCAAAAAAGAGTTGCAAGCGTCGAAGCTCCAGTAGCTCAATGGTCTGAGTGTTGGTCCTTCATGTGGAGAACCCAGGTTCGAATCTCACTCTTTGAGGTAAAAAGCTTCAGTTTGACTGTTTTTGCCCAAATATAAAAGACGTCCCCAAAAAAGAGTCGCAAGCGTCGAAGCTCCAGTAGCTCAGTGGTCTGAGTGTTGGTCCTTCATGTGGAGAACCCAGGTTCGAATCTCACTCTTTGAGGTTACAAGCTTTAGTTTGACGGTTTTTGCCCAAATATAAAAGACGTCCCCAAAAAAGAGTTGCGAGCGTCGAAGCTCCAGTAGATCAGTGGTCTGAGCGTTGGTCCTTGACGTGGAGAACCCAGGTTCGAATCTCACTCTTTGAGGTTAAAAGCTTCAGTTTGACTGTTTTTGCCCTAATATAAAAGACGTCCCCAAAAAAGAGTTGCGAGCGTCGAAGCTCCAGTAGCTCGGTGGTCTGAGTGTTGGTCCTTCATGTGGAGAACCCAGGTTCGAATCTCACTCTTTGAGGTAAAAAGCTTCAGTTTGACTGTTTTTGCCCAAATATAAAAGACGTCCCCAAAAAAGAGTCGCAAGCGTCGAAGCTCCAGTAGCTCAGTGGTCTGAGTGTTGGTTCTTCATGTGGAGAACCCAGGTTCGAATCTCACTCTTTGAGGTAAAAAGCTTCAGTTTGACTGTTTTTGCCCAAATATAAAAGACGTCCCCAAAAAAGAGTCGCAAGCGTCGAAGCTCCAGTAGCTCAATGGTCTGAGTGTTGGTCCTTCATGTGGAGAACCCAGGTTCGAATCTCACTCTTTGAGGTAAAAAGCTTCAGTTTGACTGTTTTTGCCCAAATATAAAAGACGTCCCCAAAAAGAGTCGCAAGCGTCGAAGCTCCAGTAGCTCAATGGTCTGAGTGTTGGTCCTTCATGTGGAGAACCCAGGTTCGAATCTCACTCTTTGAGGTAAAAAGCTTCAGTTTGACTGTTTTTGCCCAAATATAAAAGACGTCCCCAAAAAAGAGTCGCAAGCGTCGAAGCTCCAGTAGCTCAATGGTCTGAGTGTTGGTCCTTCATGTGGAGAACCCAGGTTCGAATCTCACTCTTTGAGGTAAAAAGCTTCAGTTTGACTGTTTTTGCCCAAATATAAAAGACGTCCCCAAAAAAGAGTTGCGAGCGTCGAAGCTCCAGTAGATCAGTGGTCTGAGCGTTGGTCCTTGACGTGGAGAACCCAGGTTCGAATCTCACTCTTTGAGGTTAAAAGCTTCAGTTTGACTGTTTTTGCCCTAATATAAAAGACGTCCCCAAAAAAGAGTTGCGAGCGTCGAAGCTCCAGTAGCTCGGTGGTCTGAGTGTTGGTCCTTCATGTGGAGAACCCAGGTTCGAATCTCACTCTTTGAGGTAAAAAGCTTCAGTTTGACTGTTTTTGCCCAAATATAAAAGACGTCCCCAAAAAAGAGTTGCAAGCGTCGAAGCTCCAGTAGCTCAATGGTCTGAGTGTTGGTCCTTCATGTGGAGAACCCAGGTTCGAATCTCACTCTTTGAGGTAAAAAGCTTCAGTTTGACTGTTTTTGCCCAAATATAAAAGACGTCCCCAAAAAAGAGTCGCAAGCGTCGAAGCTCCAGTAGCTCAATGGTCTGAGTGTTGGTCCTTCATGTGGAGAACCCAGGTTCGAATCTCACTCTTTGAGGTAAAAAGCTTCAGTTTGACTGTTTTTGCCCAAATATAAAAGACGTCCCCAAAAAAGAGTCGCAAGCGTCGAAGCTCCAGTAGCTCAGTGGTCTGAGTGTTGGTCCTTCATGTGGAGAACCCAGGTTCGAATCTCACTCTTTGAGGTAAAAAGCTTCAGTTTGACTGTTTTTGCCCAAATATAAAAGACGTCCCCAAAAAAGAGTTGCAAGCGTCGAAGCTCCAGTAGATCAGTGTTCTGAGTGTTGGTTCTTGAAGTGGAGAATCCAGGTTCGAATCTCACTCTTTGAGGTAAAAAGCTTTAGTTTGACTGTTTTTGCCCAAATATAAAAGACATCCCCAAAAAAGAGTTGCAAGCGTCGAAGCTCCAGTAGCTCAATGGTCTGAGTGTTGGTCCTTCATGTGGAGAACCCAGGTTCGAATCTCACTCTTTGAGGTAAAAAGCTTCAGTTTGACTGTTTTTGCCCAAATATAAAAGACGTCCCCAAAAAAGAGTCGCAAGCGTCGAAGCTCCAGTAGCTCAGTGGTCTGAGTGTTGGTCCTTCATGTGGAGAACCCAGGTTCGAATCTCACTCTTTGAGGTTACAAGCTTTAGTTTGACGGTTTTTGCCCAAATATAAAAGACGTCCCCAAAAAAGAGTTGCGAGCGTCGAAGCTCCAGTAGATCAGTGGTCTGAGCGTTGGTCCTTCATGTGGAGAACCCAGGTTCGAATCTCACTCTTTGAGGTAAAAAGCTTCAGTTTGACTGTTTTTGCCCAAATATAAAAGACGTCCCCAAAAAAGAGTTGCAAGCGTCGAAGCTCCAGTAGCTCAATGGTCTGAGTGTTGGTCCTTCATGTGGAGAACCCAGGTTCGAATCTCACTCTTTGAGGTAAAAAACTTCAGTTTGACTGTTTTTGCCCAAATATAAAAGACGTCCCCAAAAAAGAGTTCCAAGCGTCGAAGCTCCAGTAGCTCAATGGTCTGAGTGTTGGTCCTTCATGTGGAGAACCCAGGTTCGAATCTCACTCTTTGAGGTAAAAAGCTTCAGTTTGACTGTTTTTGCCCAAATATAAAAGACGTCCCCAAAAAAGAGTTGCAAGCGTCGAAGCTCCAGTAGCTCAGTGGTCTGAGTGTTGGTTCTTCATGTGGAGAACCCAGGTTCGAATCTCACTCTTTGAGGTAAAAAGCTTCAGTTTAATGGTTTTTGCCCAAATATAAAAGACGTCCCCAAAAAAGAGTCGCAAGCGTCGAAGCTCCAGTAGCTCAATGGTCTGAGTGTTGGTCCTTCATGTGGAGAACCCAGGTTCGAATCTCACTCTTTGAGGTAAAAAGCTTCAGTTTGACTGTTTTTGCCCAAATATAAAAGACGTCCCCAAAAAAGAGTCGCAAGCGTCGAAGCTCCAGTAGATCAGTGGTCTGAGCGTTGGTCCTTGACGTGGAGAACCCAGGTTCGAATCTCACTCTTTGAGGTAAAAAGCTTCAGTTTGATGGTTTTTGCCCAAATATAAAAGACGTCCCCAAAAAAGAGTTGCAAGCGTCGAAGCTCCAGTAGCTCAGTGGTCTGAGTGTTGGGCCTTCATGTGGAGAATCCAGGTTCGAATCTCACTCTTTGAGGTGAAATTCTTTAGATTGACTATTTTTGTCCCAAAGAAAAAGCTATGCCCCCAAAAAAAAGAAGGTTCAGTGTGAAGGTGCCAGTGGCTCGATGGTATGAGCACGTCCTCCCCAATCGGGAGGTTCCCGGTTCGAAACCGGCCTGGACACTGAAGCATGGTTGCGTTGTGGAATAGTCGCCGGATCAGAGACAGGCTGTGGCAGGAGCGATCAGATCCTGACAAGAGAAGGTTGGAAACGAAGGGGGGAGGTTAATATCCAGCCGCCTCCCCCTGGGGACTTCTGGGACAATAACCAGCAGCGGTTATCTATTATGCAAGTGTTCGACTTATATAAAAAATATCCAGCCCCCAGACTAAGTCAACAATTTTTCAGCTGCCTTTTCCGGATAACCAGCTGCTCCTTCCATCTTCATTGCAGCACTCACTCATTTCTTGGAGATCCAGCCAGGGTTCGAACCAGCAACCTCTGTGACCGTGAGGCAATGCTCATACTAGTGAGCTACAGATCTCTTATCATCACATGTGCTGGAACTTATACTTCACTGTTGAGACCTGTGATTTTACAATAAACCAGTTAAAGTCAGGCGAGATTCGAACCCATGTCTCGATCGCAGCCCAGCACACAGAGAACGTGTGTTTAACCACTAGCCCATCACAGCCTGAGGAGCATCTGAGAAAATGGAAGATGGTTAGGGTATTCTCAGATTGAAATGAGGCGATTAATGGATTTGCTCTTGTTCGTCCAACATCAGTTTACTGATAAACAATGATGCAGCCAATTATCATCATGTGTTTATTTGAGTTTAAAAACAGTCACTGAATGCATCATGATTTGAACAACTTCATTTACATGCTAAAGTGACATGAAATTAGCACAAATGAGATTATATTGTTAGTTTATTAACAGGCTTCTTATTAAGGTCAATATAAAAACATTCAAATATATCCAATGGACACTCATTCAGTGCTAAAAAATTTACATTTTTTAAAAAGAAATCGAGCGAGGCACATTTGATTGGCTGAAGGTCCCTGAGTGCGTAATTCATTTCCTTTTTCAAAATCAATCAGAGTCAAAGAACCAGAGGGGCGTCGACCTCATTAGCATATCGATGGAACTTTGGCCCTCTCATCTTCTTACTGAAGCGACTAGGCCCCGCCTCTTTCCGCCACTCAGCTGCAGGATAGACGTACCACATGACCACACCAGATGGATTGACGGACACGACAAAGTCTGTGCTGTCCTTCAGCTCGGGCAAAGGCTTCTCCGAAAACACATCATACACCTGAGAGAGAGAGAGACGTCGTGTAAACGATCACATGTCTGAGAGCTTCAGTTAGTGTGTTTCTGAACGCTCACCTCATAGACTCCAAGTGTGTAGTTCAGCATCTTCAGAGACGTCATGTAGCGATACGGCATATCTGACCTCCTGCTAAAGAACACCAGAGCGCTGGCTCCTTTAGAAAGAGGCCGCCAGTACACCTCGATCCCGCTCTTCTCCTGAGAGGAACACAAAAGCATCGGTTTGTTAAGGCAGAGGGTTTTTAACAGTGTGAAAAATTCAGAGCAAGACACTACAGGCAAAAACTAGTCTGTTTGAGTTTTGAGATCTATTTTGCTTCTGTAACTTCAGACTAGTGGAAAGAAAACATGCAAAACACACATCTAAGTGTTTATTCTATTGCACATTATGCATCTGTAGAATATGGAAGCCCATTTCCGCCACTAAATAAAAAAATTAAAATATTAATTGTGACTTTATATCTCGCAATTGTGACTTTATTTCACGCAATTGTGACTTTATTTCACGCAATTGTGACTTTATTTCACGCAATTGTGACTTTACTTCACGCAATTGTGACTTTACTTCACGCAATTGTGACTTTACTTCACGCAATTGTGACTTTACTTCACGCAATTGTGACTTTATTTCACGCAATTGTGACTTTATATCTCGCAATTGTGACTTTATATCTCGCAATTGTCTTTATATCTCGCAATTGTGACTTTATTTTGCAATTGTGACTTTATTTTGCAATTGTGACTTTATATCGCGCAATTGTGACTATTTCACGCAATTGTGACTTTATTTCACGCAATTGTGACTTTATTTCACGCAATTGTGACTTTATTTCACGCAATTGTGACTATTTCTCGCAATTGTGTCTTTATATCTCGCAATTGTGTCTTTATATCTCGCAATTGTGTCTTTATATCTCGCATTTGTGACTTTATATCTCGCAATTGTCTTTATATCTCGCAATTGTGACTTTATTTTGCAATTGTGACTTTATATCGCGCAATTGTGACTATTTCACGCAATTGTGACTTTATTTCACGCAATTGTGACTTTATTTCACGCAATTGTGACTTTATTTCACGCAATTGTGACTATTTCTCGCAATTGTGTCTTTATATCTCGCAATTGTGTCTTTATATCTCGCAATTGTGTCTTTATATCTCGCAATTGTGACTTAATATCTCGCAATTGTGACTTAATATCTCGCAATTGTGACTTAATATCTCGCAATTGTGACTTAATATCTCGCAATTGTGACTTTATTTCACGCAATTGTGACTTTATTTCACGCAATTGTGACTATTTCACGCAATTGTGACTTTATATCTCGCAATTGTGACTATTTCACGCAATTGTGACTTTATATCTCGCAATTGTGACTATTTCACGCAATTGTGACTTTATATCTCGCAATTGTGACTTTATATCTCGCAATTGTGACTTTATATCTCGCAATTGTGACTTTATTTCACGCAATTGTGACTTTACTTCACGCAATTGTGACTTTATTTCACGCAATTGTGACTTTATATCTCGCAATTGTGACTTTATATCTCGCAATTGTCTTTATATCTCGCAATTGTGACTTTATTTTGCAATTGTGACTTTATATCGCGCAATTGTGACTATTTCACGCAATTGTGACTTTATTTCACGCAATTGTGACTTTATTTCACGCAATTGTGACTTTATTTCACGCAATTGTGACTATTTCTCGCAATTGTGTCTTTATATCTCGCAATTGTGTCTTTATATCTCGCAATTGTGTCTTTATATCTCGCAATTGTGACTTAATATCTCGCAATTGTGACTTAATATCTCGCAATTGTGACTTAATATCTCGCAATTGTGACTATTTCACGCAATTGTGACTTTATTTCACGCAATTGTGACTTTATTTCACGCAATTGTGACTTTATATCTCGCAATTGTGACTATTTCACGCAATTGTGACTTTATATCTCGCAATTGTGACTATTTCACGCAATTGTGACTTTATATCTCGCAATTGTGACTTTATATCTCGCAATTGTGACTTTATTTCACGCAATTGTGACTTTATTTCACGCAATTGTGACTTTATTTCACGCAATTGTGACTTTATTTCACGCAATTGTGACTTTATATCTCGCAATTGTGACTTTATATCTCGCAATTGTGACTTTATCTCGCAATTGTGACTTTATATCTCGCAATTGTGTCTTTATATCTCGCAATTGTGACTTTATACCTCGCAATTGTGACTTTATATCTCGCAATTGTGACTTTATATCTCGCAATTGTGACTTTATATCTCGCAATTGTGACTTTATTTCACGCAATTGTGACTATTTCACGCAATTGTGACTATTTCACGCAATTGTGACTTTATATCTCGCAATTGTGACTTTATTTCACGCAATTGTGACTTTATTTCACGCAATTGTGACTTTATATCTCGCAATTGTGTCTTTATATCTCGCAATTGTGACTTTATACCTCGCAATTGTGACTTTATATCTCGCAATTGTGACTTTATTTTGCAATTGTGACTTTATATCTCGCAATTGTGACTTTATTTTGCAATTGTGACTTTATTTTGCAATTGTGACTTTATATCACACAATTGCGAGATAAAATGTCTGAATTCTGAGATAAAAAGTCGCAATTACTCTTTTTATTTTTTAATTAGTGGCTGTAAAGGGTTTCCATAGTAGAATAAGAAGTTAGTATTGTGTTATATTTTAGACACAATTGTCAGTTTTTGCTCAATTTTGCCAGCAAATATATTTCCTAAAGCCAGAGCAGAACTGTTTTGCATCTCCAAGCAACATACAGCGGTGTTTCATTTCTGAAACAATCTGCATTTTGAGAGAAAGAATCAGCCATTTGAATGAATCAAATGAATGAATGACTCAGTGACTTACTCATTTAGACATTTACCGCCACCTACTGGAAGTTTTAGTTTCTTATTTAGAGTATCAGTTCATAATTAAAAAATAAATTTAAAAAATCATATTTTGGGGATAATTTGCTCAAAAATGGAAATTCAGTTGATTTATATTTACTCTCCCTCATGTCGTTTCAAACTTGTATGACTTTCTTTTGCAGAACATAAAAGAAAGTATTTTGAAGCTGTTTTGGTCTGTAAATATATGTAAATACCCAATCAGACACCGCTTCTGAAACAAACGATGGCCCTTGTAGCCTAAAAGTTTGTGTAATAAATTATATGTTGAATCAAATAAAATAATTCTTTCTTAAGCTACCGTTTGTAATGTCTATTTGATGCTTTTCTCATTTAACACAATAATGACTTTAAATGATCTTCTGAGGGTAATTTATCAACCAAACTTAATTCGGCTTAATTAATTAATCAGCACATCATGTAATTAATTAGATTACAATTGCTTGGAAGTAGAAATAGTAATATCTATTAATTTTTACTCTATTCACCTGTAGTGTCTTGACTTAAAATATTATTAAATAAATCAATTTGATTATTAATTATAATAAACTATTACCATCATTAATAAAGTAATAAAAAAGTTTGAATAATAAATAAATGTTTATAATAAATAATACAGCACAGTAAAATATTGAGTGTGATTTTAGTTTTATAATATCCTGAATTAGCTATTTTGTTATATATTAAGTAATTTGCTTTTTTTATATTATTAGTTTTTTTTTAATTAAATCCTGCTATTTAGGTTTTTTATTTTTTCCGTTTAGCTTAAGTTTTTCAACTAATATTTATATTTTATTTTAGCTTCATTTCAATTAAATTTCAATTTATTTCATTCAATTAACCCTGCTAGAACCAACTGTAATAGTGAAACATAATAGAAAGCCAATATTGCACATGATTCACCTTGATCAGGCGTCTGCCCTGGATGCCCAAGTGGTCCTGATTGATGCCGATCACGACTTTATTCTGCAGGATGGCGCGAGCACCGCTGCTGATGGTGCGCAGATCGTTGGACATGAAGAGAGGAGCGGCCATGATCGCCCACAGCGCCATCTGAGAGCGTGATTGGTCCATGCTGAGGCCGAAGTCTCCAATGATCAACTGAGGATGATGATGATGATGATGCAAATGAGCATAAATCACGAGCAGACGCTCTTGAGGTTTCTAGTGAATAATGACCTCACCATGTCGGGGTCGTTCCACTGTCCCGGTCCGGCCACAGGCTGCAGGACGTCCTGATTATTGAAGAACCAGTCCACGATGTTCAGCACACTGTCCCACGAGTCCTCGATGTCACCATAGTTACGCCACAGGTTACAGATCTGTCCCAGCAGCGTGTAGTTCACCTGATAAACAGCCACAGAATGATAAACATTAATAATATAATTCCAAATGTTTATGAATATCAAGTTAGAGTTCCTAAATGGTAATGTTTCTCGTACGCAACAGAAATGGCAGTTGAACTCACTTTAGGAGGGAGACTGCCCTGGTAGGCGGGCCAACTGCAAGAGTAGCCAATGGGACGGCCTGTAGCATTGAGGGCCTTTGACATCATTGGGTAGCCTGTTTTTAAATAATCACGAAAGATGATGAGAACAGGAGCACTGTCCTTAAAAGTCTTGGTACAGTTCGGACATTGTATTTAGAATTGTTTACTTCATTGAAACGGTGCGGTAAAAAATCATGGACATGATTCAAAAAGGTTAAATGGTGCTGAAAAATAGACACACTTGCATTGTTCACAGTCAGAAATCAGCGCATTGGAGACGAATTTCATCTAGTGGAAGTGTTCGGTACTGCACCCAAACAAACTCTTACTAAAAGCTCATTTTTTGAGATATCAGCCTCAAATTTGGAACACAACTTGTTTATGGCTTCAATTTTCTCACAGTTTTAGAGTAAAACGTGATTTGGAAAATGTATACTTCATATAAACATTGAAAAAGGTATTTTTGTGCATTTTTCTTAACAATAAATGTAAAAAAGAGACCAAACTTCAGTCTGTGATCAAAAGATTCAAGATTTACCACAGTTTAAGTTGGAAATTTCATTTTCAGGTCTGTGCTAAAAAAGAGAATAAATGGATTATAACTACTGCATAAATATAATTTAATACCATAAAATCTGCTAAAAATACAAAATATTAAATAAAAAAAACATTATCAAACTAAAATATAGTACAATCAAGGACCTATTATTAGTGACGAGCACTTTGTGAATCTTTGAAACCTTTACGAATCATTTGATTCAAAACAGTGATTCAGAGCGTGAATCAAACTGCCAAAGTCATGTGATTTCATCAAACGAGGCTTTTGATGGTTTCAATAAACCAGTGTCTATGATTTATACCTGATCTTGGATCAGTTTTATAAATTTGTAGACATTTAATGACTCATTTTTATAATTAAAAAAGTCTGTAGTTCACATCATAGTCTCTTTTTTGTCTCCAAAAAGAAACAAAACAATTTAATAAAACATCATATTATACATGTAAAGGTATTAGATGATTTGTTAACTGCATTTACTAGAATAAAACATTTAAAAAAGGGGTTTTAATGCATGTTTGAGCTGCATTTACACAGTTTTGTCCAGCAGGGGTCACCAGCGTGTGGCATTTCCAGAGCTTCAACACAGAGAATCATTTTGCTGAGCAACCGGTTCAGTTGAATCAAAGTTTTGAAAAGCTTCATTTCTCCCATCCCTACCTATTCTGCTCTTTCTCAAAGTCTTGATGTTCATTATTTTCCTCATGTTGCAGAGAATAACTCCCGCTGGAAACTTTTTCATGCTCAAACAGCAACATCACACACTAAAGAAAGATGAAAACGGACAAAAAGACTTAAAACTCTGACCAGTCTAAAGCAGACTCACCTTGCTCCTGGTAGGTGGCGTTTGAGTAACACCCGTCCAGCTTGAGCATGTCGATGCCCCAGTCAGCAAACGTCTGTGCGTCGATCTGGACCTTGTCCAGGGTGGTTCCCGGATACCCGCCGCACGTGTGTGTGCCCATGTCTCCGTAGATGCCCAGCTTTAGCCCGCGGTCGTGGACGTAACGCGCCAAATGAGGAATGCCTCTCGGGAACCTGTGGATCGCACAATAACGTGAGATGAAGCTGGAATGCATCTGCTGCTGTCAGAAGGTCAGAGGTCAAAGGTCACAGCACCTTTTGGGGTCGGCCTGCAGTCGGCCCTGATTGTCTCTGGCCATGGAGGACCAGCAGTCGTCGATGTTGATGTAGACGTAACCCAGCTCTCTCCAGCCGTCCTCCGACAGCCTGTCCGCCATGTCCATGAACAGCGTCTCACTGCAGCCCAAACAACACAAACATCAGCGTTCAATTCAATTATTATATATTTCACACACACACATTATATATATATATATATATATATATAGTAATTATTATAACTGAACTAAAACTGAAATTAAAATAAATTAAACCTAAATAGTAAAAGCACATAAAAAAATAAACTAATTAAAATGGAAAACGGAAAATATAAAAATAAAAGCAAACTCTAAATATTAATTAAAGATTTTAACAGTGTATAAATAACACACAAATATTTTGTTAAATTAAATAAAGTTGAAAGAAATTAGATGAAAAAACTAAATGAAAATTATAGATGTTGCCTTGTCAATATTTTACTATATTTTATACAATATTTTATTTAAAATTATTTTACTATTAGACTTTTAAAATTCTATTAACAAAATTATTAAATGGAAATAAATAAAAACTAAAACATAAATTAAAATTAATTAAATCTAAATATTAATATTAATATAAAAAAATTAAAAATAAATAAATAAATAAATTGACAAAAGAAAATTACTAAAAATACATCAAAATTAAATTGGAAAATATACAAATAAAAGCTAATTAAAATATTAATAAAACAGCGTATAAATAACAAAAAAAACTATTTTTAAACAAAAATATATAAAAACTAAATAAAAATTAGAAATGTTGCCTTGTCAATAAACTAAAATAATTTTAATTGAAACACTATTAAAATTATTTTATTATTACACTTTTAAAATTCTATTAACAAAATTATTGCCAGGAAATAAATACAAATTAAAACTATAATTAAAATAAATTAAACCTAAAATAGTAATATTAAAAATAATAATAAAAAAATGAGAAAAGCATGTAACAAAATTATTAAAAATAAACTAAGATGAAAATGGAAAATATTAAAATAAAAGCTAATTCAGTATAGTATATAAAAATACAAGAAATATTTTTGTTAATTATAAAAAATGAAGTAAATTTAAATATAAATATTTGAAAACTAAATGAAAATTAGAAATGTTGAAATTGAAGCAGTACATTAACTGGAAATAAATAAACTAAAACTGAACTAAAACTGAAATTAAATTAAACCTAAATAGAATTAAAAAAAAAAAATAGACTAAAATTAAAATGAAAACAGAACATATAAATATTAATAAAAAACTATAATACTATATAAATAAAAATCTAATTAAAATATGAAGATGATAAGAGTCTAATATGAGCATCAGTGCTGTGCTGTGATTGGCCGCTGTACCTGATGCAGTTCTGCGGGTCGCTCTCACAGTCGGTGTCGCAGCGGAAACGCTCCCAGGCCAACCAGCCCATCGGCGGGGTCCTCATCAGACCGTTGTCCAAAGCCAAGGTGGCCGTGGAGAATGCCAGAACCAGAATCAGTGCTGACCGCTGCATATCTGAAACACACCATAACATCAACACTCATGATGGTGTACGGCCTGACATGACATGACATAAGGGAGTGAAAATGTCTTATGTCACTTCAATGTTTATATACAGATTGTTTCAAAGCAGCTTCACACTGATAATGTGGCAAAATTCATCAATTATGAAGCTGTTTGATATTATTCTATTTTTTCAAATTTTGGAACAATGTAATTTTTTGACAGAAACACTGAATTGTGTTTTTAAAACAATTTCAATTATATTTTGCATTACTTAAGCCTTATTTGAGCAAGTTTCCGTCTGCTGTAAACATCATGAGAGAATCACCTGAACACACCTGTCAGTGTCCCATGATTCACTCTCACGTGACCAACACACACACACACACACACACACACACACACACACACACACACACACACACACACACACACACACACACTCTCACACAAAATTAATAAACCTTCCACACGTTCTCACTTTCTCACAGCGAAATCAATCTAAATTTTTAATACAACATAATCACAATAAATGAGCACGGGTTTCTTTTACTTCCTGTTGGACACACTTCCGGCTAGAATCCAGGACACGGATCTCTATGTGCATCGCAGAAATTATAGCCTTTATGAATGAAGAATTGTTTAAATCTCCACATGCATCGATATGCTACAGAAGTGCGTTCATCAGATGATCAGAACAGAGTAAACTCGACTGGATCTGATAATCTGATTATATTCATCACTCACCGGATCCGGATCTCCGAACCGCTCTCACTCTGGATCAGATATCACTCCTGTGCTCGAGTGGATCGGTTCAGTTCTGCTGCTGGAACAACTCTCTCTCTCTCTCTTTCCCAGAATGGGTTTGATCGATAGAGCTTGATCCAGCCGGTCATGTGACCGCATTCATGTCATGTGACGCAGCATCAGCTGACGGTTCATGAGGAAGTTCCGCATACATTAAAAACAATTCAATTCTTAAACGATTTTAAGCAAAATTGTTGCGATTTTACTAGTAAAGTGCAATAAACCGTTAGAGAGTGTAATATTATTAAAGTCCACATGAAATCACAAGAGAAAGTGCTTATTATTTTATGGAATACTGCAATAAATTACACTTCTCTTATGAAACGCGTTTTTTTTCAGTGTAAACCAAAAATAGAAAGTTTTAGAGCAAAGATGTAGC
This sequence comes from Chanodichthys erythropterus, assembly GCF_024489055.1. Classification (NCBI taxonomy): domain Eukaryota; kingdom Metazoa; phylum Chordata; class Actinopteri; order Cypriniformes; family Xenocyprididae; genus Chanodichthys; species Chanodichthys erythropterus. The sequence continues at coordinate 1,106,700 of NC_090228.1, forward strand.
CGATTTCAGAGTAGTTAAGCCTCTCACTTAAAAAAAAACAAAAAAAAAACAACAACAGTCTCTTGTCTTGATATGCTATATTTTGCTAACCTGCACGAGGGCGGGGCATCCTGTCACTCACGTGAGATCCGCCAATAGCAAACCACAACCGTCCAATCAATTCCCCGCGCACAAAATCAAGCCCCGCCCTACATTTGTTCTTGTTCGAGAAGACGTTTAAAGGGTTAGTTCACCCAAAAATGAAAATAATGTCATTTATTACTCACCCTCATGTCATTCCACACCGGTAAGAACAAATCAAGATATTTTTGATGAAATCCGATGGCTAAGTGAGGCCTGAGCAATGACATTTCCTCTCTCAAGACCCATTAATGTACTAAAAACATATTTAATTCAGTTCATGTGAGTACAGTGGTTCAATATTAATATTATAAAGTGGCGAGAATATTTTTGGTGCGCCAAAAAAACCCAAAATAACGGCTTATATAGTGATGGCCGATTTCAAAACACTGCTTCAGGAAGCTTTGGAGCGTTATGAATCTTTTGTGTCGAATCATGATTCGGATCGCGTGTCAAACGCCAAACTGCTGAAATCACGTGACTTTGGTGCTCCGAAGCGCTGATTCGACACAAAAGATTCATAACGCTCCGAAGCTTCCTGAGCCAGAGAGAGTTCAGAGTGCTGATTCATCCAGTAATGAACCAAGTGAAGTCTTTATGAGTGAGTCATTGAATCATTCAAGAGATTCATTCAAAGACAGATTTATCCAATATTGACAGTGAAGAGTGTACGAGTGAGTCATTGAATCATTCATTCAAACTGATTTAAAAAAAAATAATAATAATAATTTTTAAAGGGTTAGTTCACCCAATCTTTTGTGTCGAATCATGATTCGGATCGCGTTTCAAACCGCCGAACTGCTGAAATCACGTGACTTTGGTGCTCCGAACCGCTGATTCGACGCAAAAGATTCATAACGCTCCGAAGCTTCCTGAAGCAGTGTTTTGAATTCTGCCATCACTATATAAGCCGTTATTTTGGGTTTTTTTGGCGCACCAAGAATATTCTGGTGGCTTTATAATATTAATATTGAACCACTGTACTCACATGAACTGATTTAAATATGTTTTTAGTACATTAATGGATCTTGAGAGAAGATGAATGTAGGTGTTACGGGTGTGGAACGACGTGAGGGTCATTAATGACATAATTTTCATTTTTGGGTGAACTAACCCTTTAACTCAGATAAACGGCACGCAATCGAGCACAACTTCACTTTCATGGCGACTTTAAGCAAGAGTTGATCTAGAATAGCTTGATTTATAGTGATAAACGCTGAACACACACACAAACAGAAAGGAAACGACACCTTATACACAGTATAATCTCTTTTTATTACAAGATGAGCTTGAACAGTTCTCCACCCAATGCTAATTTGCACATGGTTCTTTTCCTGTAGATTAAACCCGGTTTGGAGAAATCCTAGCGTTTGCTCAGTACACTATTATACAGAAACGTCTCAGAGAGTGACTCCCCTTCAGATAAAACACAAACATCAGCACACGGAAACAGAAATATGCTTGTAAAACAACAAAGGTGGTTTGTGGAGACGCTGCTCGCTCTGGGCTCGATGGACGGACGGTCGGTCGGTCTCCGGCGTGCATATATGTCTGAGGCGGCTCGACTCGCCTGCCTTCCTGTTTAACCTACATTAGCATCAGACACACCAATATAAAGATTTACTACAAAATTTGTCTGTACAAAAACTTGCTTTTCTCTTTTTTTTTCTTGTTATAAATCTCCGTTGAATGACAGACAGAATGGACGCTAGTAGAAAGTTTTTTCTAGAAAAGTTTATCTAAACGACAGAACTTTGGCTTGAGTCGTCGATCATCATGACACAGAGCGTTAATGTGGCTGCGTCCGAAATCACATGCTCTCTTGAGCAGGAACTTATTTTGAATAAGCAGAATGTAATCCGGCGTCATGAGAAAACGAGTCCCGCCAGGAATTGACAAGACAGAGCAGGTTACTTTTGACATGAAAAACAAAGTCTTAAATTTCTAATTCTGTCATTTTAAAAGAAATTTAAACAATAAAAAGCGTTTTGTGGCTCTTTAATGTGTCGTGACAGATCGCTGTAGCGCCTCAGCTCAAGCGCCTCGTGAACCGATCATCTCTTCCTACTAGTTCATTTATAGCATCACATAAACATGAATGAACATCAGAAGGTATGTTGTTTCAAGCGTGGAAAGACACACCGTTTTCCAAGTTCAAGTCCACCTGCGTTAATCTACTAACTCAAAAAATTGCGGATTTGGCGTTATGATTGGTTAGATCGCCTGTCAATCAAACTCAATCGGGTCTCCTTTAGGACCCAGGCGGTAATGCCTGATCAAAAGCTGTTATTGTGATGACTTATTATAACCTATATCTCTATGATGTTTATTACATTAAGTGCACAACAACATGCTTGAAATCTAAAATGAATGCCTAAAAAACTATAAAACCTAATAAAACAAACTGGAAACAGATATTGGAAGCAAAAAACATACCTCATATAATATAGGCTAATCGGGTAGATGTATGCTATGCTAGTACATAAGCTAACTAAAAAAACAGTAAGAACGAGAAATGCTTCACAACCTATAGCTAGTGTATGAACTATGTGATTTAAAAGACATTAATGGTCATTATAACGCATTTTAAACAATATAAATCATAACTAAACTAAAAATACTTCCCATTAAAAGTCAGTTGAACCAATTAGGATCAATCGGGGTCCTAAAGGAGACCTGATATGCCTGGGAGACTCGATTTCTCACCACACGGGAAGTAGGAAGTCATGCATACTCGTTTTGTCGCATACTATTTTTCGCCTACTAAGTATGCGATTTCGGATGCAGCTCGTGACAAACAACTGACGGACATTGTTTCATGGATTTTATTGGTGCCTTCAAGTCCTGCTGCAGCGATGAATGCCGTCACAATGGCGTATTAAAGCAGGATTTGCTTCGACATCCTTGGTTTAAAGACGTAAAATACTTTGAATTGGATGTTATTAATTTTCTTCGTTTACAACGTTTTGCGTTCTGTTTTCCAGTTTTATCCCGCTCTCCCGCTCTTAATTTTGTTGCATTAATGCTAAAACGCTTCCTGTATTTGTCAGCAAGTAATTGCTCAAAGCATTCATTTCTTTCACACATAATTAAGATCATAATTAAGACTTGACAATCATTAAATTCACTTCCTTAGAAGACACAAATATTTTCCGTATTATTAATACATGTAAAACCCCAGGGCCAGCAAACAAAGAATGTTCCCTTAATGTTCCCATTTGGATATTTTTGTTTTTACCAATTCCTAACATTCCTGGAACGTTCTTTCAAGGTTGTATTTTGTGTAGAAAATACAAAATAAGAACTCATACAGAACGTTATATAATGGTTAAAGGAACATTTCCAAAACATTGTTTTTTTTGTTTATGTTCTCTTAAGGTCCTAGTTTGTGTGACAAAGGTTCTCAGAACGTTGCAATAAGGTTTTTGTATGACAAAACTAATCAAAACTGTCTCTAATGGTTATTTTTAGTTATAAAACTAACGTTCCAGGAACGTTCTCTCAAGGTTGTGTGTCACAAACGTTCTCAGAACTCATATAGAACGTTATATACTGGTTACAGGAACATTTCCAGAACGTTCTGTTTGTTTGTTTTTTTTGGTTATACTCTCTTAAAGACTCTAGTTTGTGTGACAAATGTTCTAAAAACATTGCAGGGAGGTTTTTGTGTGACAAAATGAATAATTACTTTCTCTAAAGGTTATTTTTAGCTTTTATAACCAAAAACTAACGTTCCAGGAACGTTATCTCAAGGTTGTGTGTCACAAACGTTCTCAGAACGTTGCAGGAAGGTTTCTGTGAGACAAAACTAATAAGAACTCATACAGAACGTTATATAATGGTTAAAGAAACATTTCCAGAACGTTGTTTTTTGGGTTATGTTCTCTTAAAGGTTCTAGTTTATGTGACAAACGTTCTAAAAACATTGCAGGGAGGTTTTTGTGTAACAAAACCAATAAGAACTTTCTTTAGTTTTTTATAGCTTTTATAACCAAAAACTAAAGTTCCAGGAACGTTATCTCAAGGTTGTGTGTCACAAACGTTCTCAGAACATTGCAGGAAGGTTTCTGTCAGACAAAACTAATAAGAACTCATACAGAACGTTATATAATGGTTACAGGAACGTTTTGTTTTTTGTTTGTTTGTTTATGTTCTCTTAAGGTCCTAGTTTGTCTGACAAAGGTTCTCAGAACGTTGCAAGAATGTTTTTGTGTGACAAAACTAATGAAAACTGTCTCTAATGGTTATTTTTGGTTATAAAACTTCGTTCCTATAACGTTCTGTCAAGGTTGTGTGTCACAAATGTTCTCAGAACTCATATAGAACGTTATATACTGGTTACAGGAACATTTCCAGAACGTTCTGTTTGTTTGTTCTTTTGGTTATGTTCTCTTAAAGACTCTAGTTTATGTGACAAAGGTTCTCAGAACGTTGCAATAAGGTTCTTGTGTGACAAAACTAATCAAAACTGTCTCTAATGTTTATTTTTATTTATAAAACTAGAGTTCCAGGAACTTTCTCTCAAGGTTGTGTGTCACAAACGTTCTCAGAACGTTGCAGGAAGGTTTCTGTGAGACAAAACTAATAAGAACTCATACAGAACGTTATATAATGGTTAAAGAAACATTTCCAGAACGTTGTTTTTTGGGTTATGTTCTCTTAAAGGTTCTAGTTTATGTGACAAACGTTCTAAAAACATTGCAGGGAGGTTTTTGTGTAACAAAACCAATAAGAACTTTCTTTAGTTTTTTATAGCTTTTATAACCAAAAACTAAAGTTCCACAAATGTTATCTCAAGGTTGTGTGTCACAAACGTTCTCAGAACATTGCAGGAAGGTTTCTGTCAGACAAAACTAATAAGAACTCATACAGAACGTTATATAATGGTTACAGGAACGTTTTGTTTTTTGTTTGTTTGTTTATGTTCTCTTAAGGTCCTAGTTTGTCTGACAAAGGTTCTCAGAACGTTGCAAGAATGTTTTTGTGTGACAAAACTAATGAAAACTGTCTCTAATGGTTATTTTTGGTTATAAAACTTCGTTCCTATAACGTTCTGTCAAGGTTGTGTGTCACAAACGTTTTCAGAACTCATACAGAACGTTATATAATGGTTACAGGAACATTTCCAGAACGTTCTATTTGTTTGTTTTTTTGGTTATGTTCTCTTAAAGACTCTAGTTTATGTGACAAAGGTTCTCAGAACGTTGCAATAAGGTTCTTGTGTGACAAAACTAATCAAAACTGTCTCTAATGTTTATTTTTATTTATAAAACTACAGTTCCAGGAACTTTCTCTCAAGGTTGTGTGTCACAAACGTTCTCAGAACGTTGCAGGAAGGTTTCTGTGAGACAAAACTAATAAGAACTCATACAGAATGTTATATAAGGGTTAAAGGAACATTTCCAGAACGTTGTTTTTTTTGGTTATGTTCTCTTAAAGGTTCTAGTTTGTGTGACAAACGTTTTAAAAACATTGCAGGGAGGTTTTTGTGTGACAAAACTAATGAAAACTGTCTCTAATGTTTATTTTTATTTACAAGACTAATGTTCCAGGAACGTTCTCTCAAGGTTATGTGTCACAAACGTTCTCAGAACATTGCAGGAAGGTTTCTGTGAGACAAAACTAATAAGAACTCATACAGAATGTTATGTAATGGTTACAGGAACATTTCCAGAACGTTCTCTTAAAAATTTTCTCTTAAAGGTTCTAGTTTATGTGACAAACATTCTAAAAACATTGCAGGGAGGTTTTCGTGTGACAAAACTAATAAGAACTTTCTCTAATGATTATTTTCAGTTTTATAGCCATAAACTAACGTTCAGAGAACGTTCTGGGAACCTGTCATTATCAGGCGCTCTTGAAGGCAGCAATAAAGGCAGCATATGATCATTTCTCTTCAGTGACGTGAGCATCAAAACTGATCCGTTTAAAACATTTACTTAGTTTCACAGCATCCTACGTGTCTTTCACAGAGAAAACAGAGAGAAGCAACACAGAATGAGAACACAACGCATCGCCGAACGTCAGAGAGACTGACGTCTCTGGTGTTTGGGACTCAAGATACAAGCCGATAATCGAATGCTGCTCTGTGAGGGGATGTGGTTTGCTCACGTATCCGGATTTCCACAGGAAACATCTTTGTGTCCTTCGTTTGGACGAGAGTTACAGGAGAGTCCCGCAGGATTTCGAGGCTTTTAGTCCATTCAGGCCATGGTCTCTTTCCCCGGGAGCCTCCTGTCGTTAAAGGTATGCATGTTAATAACCTCCTCTGTTTTGACGATGGCGGGCGGTTGAGGTTTCTGTTTCCGCCGCCGCTGGCATTTCAGAGACACCCTGAGCTCGTCCACCATCGCGCTGCAGAACGAACGCTAGGACAGAGAGAAGATCAACACTTCAAACCTCCTCTTCAGATCAAGCCCGTGTTATTGGTTATACTTTTAAAATAATGTGTGTTTAAATTCTGTAAACATGATTTTTCTTAAATAAACAAAGCAAGTGTTGGCGATACCTTCTCGATCTGAGCGTTCTGCTTGGATTTGTACAGCACCTCGCCGACGGCCACGAACACGGACAGCACCAGCCCGGCGGCCAGGACGATGAAGATGCCGCCGATGTTCTGCACGCCGAGCGCACTGGCCTCCTTACTCTCCTCCTCCGGACAGCCGTTCCCTCTCCACCACTTCTCCTTCATCATGTGCAGCTTGCCCTCCTCCTGCAGCTGCAGGATGGCGATGGTGATCTTGTCTCGATACGGGGAGCCTGCGGAGGGAGACGGAAGAGGGCTGAAACTCATCTAGTGAGTTTAAAACCGTTTGAAGTTTCAGCATAAATCAAGCTCTGCGTGACAAAAATATTAGAACTTATTCAGAATCTTCTCTAATGGTTATTTTTAGTTTTAATAATCAAAAACATTCCAGAGCCAAACCTTAAGAAACATTTTAAAATATGAAAGAATTAAATCATTTTTATTCTTAAAAATGTTATTTTAGTGGTAAAATCTAAATCGTTCTTTTAGTGTTGTGAGTGCTGATGAACTATATTCTTTTTTAAAGTTGTTTTGTTTTACTTTCAGTGTATAATGACTTAAATTGTAGTCTGTACCTAAAAAAAAATGTATTTATACAATTTTTTGTGTGTTGTCATGTTCACTTCAATTGTCAGTTTTCTTTATTATGTTAAATAAATAAAAAAAAGTAAAAACACAAATAAGAATAAGCAAATATAAAATATACACAACAAATAAACAAATAAATAAAAAGTAACTAAAATAAATGTAAATAACAAGTACATACACAATTAATTAATTAAATATAATACAGGTAAATAGTCAAATAAATAAATATAAAACAAGTAAATACATAAACATAAATAAATAGATTAAGGAATTAATATAAAGTAATAAAATAAATAAATATAAAAACAAAAATGCAAATAAACAAATAAATAAATATTTAAAAATAAGTAACTAAAACATAACAAAAACAAGTATATAATGATTAAATAAATACACAAAATAATAAACACAATAACCAATAAATACACAAACAAACACAAATAAAAACAAATAAATAAATAAATATAAAAACATGCAACTAAAAAATAAAAATAAAAAACAAGTTCATACACAATTCATTAATTAATTAGATATTAAACAAGTAAAAAGACAAATAAATAAAAAATAAATAAATAAATATAAAAACAAGTAAACACATAAATAACTAAATAATGAATTAATATAAAACAAGTAAATCCATAAACAAATATAAAAAACAAATACACAAATAATACATAAATATTAAAAACAACTAAAAATATTAAAAACAAGTAATTACAATAAATAAATATAAAAAATACACACACAATTAAATAAATAAATAGGTAAATAACCTATAAATACACAAACAAACACAAATAAAAACAAATAAATAAATATAAAAACATGCAACTAAAAAATAAAAATAAAAAACAAGTACATACACAATTAATTAATTAATTAGATATTAAACAAGTAAAAATACAAATAAATAAAAAATAAATAAATAAATATAAAAACATGCAACTAAAAAATAAAAATAAAAAACAAGTACATACACAATTCATTAATTAATTAGATATTAAACAGGTAAAAAGACAAATAAATAAATATAAAAACAAGTAAATACACAAACGCATAAATAACTAAATAATTAATTAATATAAAACAAGTAAATACAAAAATCCATAAACAAATATAAAAATATATTGAAAAACAAGCAACTAAAAAAAATATAAAAGAAGTAATTACAATAAATATAAAAAAGTACACACACAAATAAAAAAATAAATAGGTAAATGAATGCACAAAAATAAACACAAAACCAATAAATACACAAACATAAATAAATATAATGAGTCTAAATGATTTTCAGAGCTAATCAACATAATGACACAAATGCTGAACATCCTGCACTTCAGTCCTCATTTCCGTCTCCACGCTTCAAACATCATTACATGAGATGTATTATTTTATGAAAGCACTGATGTTATTCCAGGAATGTTTATTTTGTCCCGCAGAACGAGCGGCAGTGAGTCAGATGTAAAGCCTCAATCCGCAGCGGGACGCGTCAGATCAAAGCGTGCGAATCTCGAACACCCAGCGCTCGGCTGCCAGACGCCATTCAACGCCTATTAGCCGCGAACACAGATTCTGGAGCGAGTTTGCGTGTCGTACGAGTCTGAAGCATGTGTGCGCTTAACAGGATTACCCAGATGGGAGTGGGAAGAGGATTTGCACAGATAAAGATGGATAAATATTTCCTTTTCTATTTTCTCCACCCCCACACAACTCCTTACAAGATATTAATGTTTATATAAAGCCTCTCGTCAAGAGCGCTCAGATCATCTGCTGTCGAACGGGAGAATCATGGGAAATGAAACTAGATAAGTCTGTTTTACCCATGGGCGTTCCCACGCCGTACGCCTTGGAGTCGATGAGGCCTCCGACCTGCGTGAGGTTACAGTTGCGCTGGGTGACGAACTCGATGGCCGTGGACTCCATCAGGAAGGCGTAATCGGACGTCAGCACTCGATGGATTCCCTCCTCCACGCTCTTCACTATCACTGACTGACGACGGCTGTTCATGAACTCCCACATCTTATCGTACGTGGAGATCTTGGTTTTCTGCAGCCGCAGAGACACAGATTACTCTCAAACACTTAATATTCAGAAATGTTATCCACATAATGACACATAATGTCTTCTGCAGAGCTGCTTTACAGCTGAAGTTCATAATTGATGAATTCTGCAAGATTGATATTCAACTCAAATTAATTAAAATGTACCTGAATTGAATCAGCATTGAACTGGATTGAGCTGAATGACTCTTTTTGTTTGGTAGAGCTGCTTTATAGCGGAATTGAATGTTTCAGAATTGATTAATTTTGCAAAATTGACTCTGATATTCAACTCAAATTAATAAAAATTTAACTGAATTGAATCAGCATTGAACTAAATTGAGCTGAATGACAATATGCTTTATAGATGAATTGAATGTTTTATAGCTGATAAATTTTGCAACATTAAAACGGTTGTTGAACTAAATTGAATAAAAACTTCAGTGAATTTTGTTGAATAATGAACTATTGTCTTCTGCTGCTTTACACCTGCAGCTGCTTTACACCGGAAATTGTTTAATAATTGATGAATTTTACATTGACACTGATATTCAAGTTGAAATGAATCAAAATTGAACCAAACTGAATCAATATTGAAATGAATTGAGTTGAATGACTCTTTTTGTTTTGTAGAGCTGCTTTATAGCTGAATTGAATGTTTCAGAATTGATAAATTTTGCAACATTATAACTGTTATTGAACTAATTTGAATCAGCATTGAACGATTACGTTGAATAATGACGCTATTGACTTCTGAATAAAAATGGAACAGAATTAGGTTGAATAATAACAATATTATAGAGCTGCTTTACAGCTGAATTGAATTTTTCATAATTGATTAATTTTGCAAAATTGATATTCAACTCAAATTAATAAAAATTTAACTGAATTGAACTAAATTGAGCTGAATGACAATATGCTTTATAGATGAATTGAATGTTTTATAGTTGATAAATTTTGCAACATTAAAACTGTTATTGAACTAAATTGAATCAGCATTGAACTGAATTGAGTTGAATAATGACGCTATTGACCTCTGAATACAAATTGAACAGAATTACGTTGAATAATGACAATATTGTAGAGCTGCTTTACACCTGAAATTGAATTTTTCACAATTGACAAATTTTTCAGCTCAATTTTTTAACTGAATTGAATCAGCATTGAACTAAATTGAGCTGAATGACAATATGCTTTATAGATGAATTGAATGTTTTATAGCTGATAAATTTTGCAACATTAAAACGGTTGTTGAACTAAATTGAATAAAAACTTCAATGAATTGAGTTGAATAACGACACTATTGTCTTCTGTAGAGCTGCTTTACAGCTGAATTGAATGTTTCAGAATTGATCAATTTTGCAACATTATAACTGTTATTGAACTAAATTGAATCAGCATTGAACTGAATTGAGTTGAATAATGACACTATTAACCTCTGAATACAAATTGAACAGAATTATGTTGAATAATGACAATATTGTAGAGCTGCTTTACACCTGAAATTGAATTTTTCATAATTGACAAATTTTTCAGCTCAAATTAATAAAAATTTAACTGAATTGAATCAGCATTGAACTAAATTGAACTGAATGACAATATGCTTTATAGATGAATTGAATGTTTTATGGTTGATACATTTTGCAACATTCACACTGTTGTTGAACTAAATTGAGTAAAAACTTCAATGAATTTTGTTGAATAATGATCTATTGTCTTCTGTAGAGCTGCTTTACACCGGAAATTGAATTTGTTTAATAATTGATGAATTTAAAACACTGACACTGAAATGAATCAAAATTGAATCAACAATGAACTGAATTGTGTTGAATAACGACACTTGTCATTATATTGCTCTATAGCTGATTTAAATGTTTCATAATTGATAAATTTTGCAATATTATAACCTTTATTGAACTAAATTGAATCAGCATTGAACTGAATTGAGTTGAACAATGACGCTATTAAGTTGAATAATGAATATTGAATATTGTCTTCTGTAGAAATGCTTTACACACTGGAAATTGAATTTGTTTCACAACTGATAATTTTTACATTGACACTGATATTCAAGTTCAAATTAATGAAAATTGAACCAAATTGAATAAAAAAAATTCATAATTGATGAATTTTGCAATATTAACGCTGTTATTGAAATGAACTGAATAAAAATTGAACTGAATTGAGTTGAATAATGACATTGTCTTCTGCAGAGTTGCTTTACACCTGAAATTTAATTTAATAATTGATGAATTTTACAACATTGACACTGATATTCAACTGAAATGAATCAAAATTGAAACTAAATTGAATCAACACTGAACTGAATTGAGTTGAATTGTAGAGCAGCTTTACACCTGAAATGTTTCTGCTCTGAATCACTCTGAACTGTATGAAGCGCTACAGAAATCAACGCGAATCTCCACCTGCAGTACCTTAAAGAAAGTCATGGTGGCGCCGTCCTCCACCAAGCCGTAGAGGATCTTGGTTTGCTTGGCCAGATCATCCGCCGAGTCGATGGGCGACTCCATGCGCTCCACGGTCAGGAAGGCGGCCAGGTTTGCCGTGTAGGAGGAAATGATGATGAGCGTGAAAAACCACCAGATTCCTCCGACGATCCTGGTGGACAGAGCCTTCGGCATGAGCTCCGACCCTGACGAGAGAAAAAACGTCAAGATATTTTCTTCCCTTGGGATTTTAAATTCATATTTCAATCATTTAAAACACGTTCTCTGATGACGGCTGATGGTCACATGACATGCATGTAAACAGATCAAATAGAACACGATTAAAGATCAGAAAACTCTGAACAAACACAACTTCAGTTTCATGAAGACCTTCATTAAGCTCTGGTGTAGCAGCTCGGCTCCAGCAGGAGGCGCTGAGGGACTCACCTTGCCGCATGAGCGCTCCGACACCAAACCAGAAGCTGTTGAGCAGCGTGAAGTTATTCTCCACCACGTCTGAGTCGGGGTTGCAGGGGTGAGGGTTATACCACTCGTACGGACTGAACCTGAGTGTACAAACTGACGTATTTACTGTCACAGCACACACACACACACACACACACACACACCCTCACATCAACACACACACCAGACATTAAGACACTACAGGCAAAACACTACAGCGTTTTATTCATTTCTGAGACAAGATATTTTGGCAGCATTTGTGGCACACTTTCATCTGAACACTGACACTAACATGGACAGATATCAGCTGATCAATCACCACACAATCCTCACAGAGCAGAACGACAACAAGTGTTTATTTTCTGATCTACTGACGCTGCTTTTAGTCATGTTTCTCTTTCTATGTCTTTGTGTGCGAGTCTGTTTGTTGTAGTGTGTGTGTGTGAAAGAGAGAGTGCGTTTTAAATTAAAGTTCTGAATGATTTAAAACAAGTTATATGACATTATATAATTATTGTGCATTATTTCATAGATCCCGTCAGTCCCGACGGCACGCGTGTGTGACGCTCCAGGAATGTCTGTGTGTGTGTTTGGGATCTGGAGGGACTGGTGTGTGTGTTTAGAGCTGAATTGGGGCTTTTCTAATCAATACAGCAGTTGAAAACGTCAATATTACAATTACAGAGCCGAGCGGAAACTCAATGACTTCCAGTTCAACAACACAAATAAAGCTGGAATCATCAGGCCTCAGGAGGAAACTTACCCAGAATGCCTCACTAACACACTGTGCATATTCCAAACTAACTTAGGTGACAGTCGTGGCTTTTCTTTCGTGTCGTCTCGCCAATAACATTAAACATCGACGCCGAGCGTAAAAACCTGCGGGGCGTTTGAAACGGCATCAGCGTCCCGGAGGTCTTTAGATCAGGAAACTGATTTCATTAGTGTCACGAGACCCGCTGTGAGATGTGGCCATAAACTGAGAGAGATATTACAGAGAGAGACACTCATGAGAGAGGATGAAGGTGGGAAGTAAGTGATTATGGGATATCCAGAGGGTTTAACAGACACACGAGGAGCTGACGCTCAGTCACAGGAAACGCTGCCGATTCTGGACGTCATTATTTCACTCTGGTTTAAAGTGAAGTTTGTCTTCCTCAGAACATCAACATCATGTGCAGAGCTGAACTCGCTTGTACTGTAAACATCACGCCTTCACTACATGAGTGTGTGTTTATATATAGATATATTGAGAAAATGCAGAATTTGGGTTATTTTTATATATTTTATATATTTATTTTTCTTGCCAGTAAATATAACAATTGGCTGTAAATAATGTGGTATGGAGCAATTATATTTATTTTATGTTTCTTGCCACTAAAAACAATCACATTGGCTGTAAATAAATATATTATTATTATTATATAATATGTTTTTTCCCTCTTGACACTAAATATAACAATATTCTCTGTAATTAATGTGGTGTGATGCAATTATATTTATATTTTATATTTATTAAATTTGCCACTAAATATTATAATATTGGCTATAAATAATTCAGTGTGGTGGAACTATAATTATATTTAATATTTTTTTTTACATTTTTTTGCCACTAAATATAACAATTTTGGCTATAATTAATGTGGTGTGATGCAATTATATTTATTTTTTATATTTATTTTATTTTTTTTGTCACTAAATATAACAATTTTGGCTATAATTAATTTGGTGTGATGCAATTATATTTAGTTTTAATATTTATTTTAATTGTTTTGTCACTAAATATAACAATTTTGGCTATAATTAATGTGGTATGATGCAATTATATTTATTTTTAATATTTATTTTAAATGTTTTGCCACTAAATATCATAATATTGGCTATAAATAATGCAGTGTGGTGCAATTATAATTATATTTAATATTTATTTAAAAAATGTTTGACACTAAATATAACAATTTTGGCTATAATTAATTTGGTGTGATGCAATAATATTTATATTTTATATTTATTTACATTTTTTGCCACTAAATATCATAATATTGGCTATAAATAATGCTTAATTATATGTATAATGTATAATTATATTTAATATTTATTTCACTTTTTTTTTTAATAAATATAACAATATTGGCTGTAAATAATGTGCTGTGGTGCAATTATATTGATATTTTATATATATTTAATTTTTCTTGCCACTAAAAACAACAACATTGGCTGTAAATAAATACATATATTTTTATTATTATTTCGCTTGCTACTAAATATATAGAAATATTGGCTATAAATAATATGGTGTGATGCTTTTTTTATATATATATATTTTATTTTCTTATTCTTGTCTCTAAAAACAGCAACATTGACTGTAATTAAATTGCTATATATATATATATATATATATATATATATATATATATATACACACATATATATCATTATGCTTGCCAGTAAATATAACAACATTGTTTGTAAATTATGTGGTGTGATGCAATAATATTTCACAAGTTAGGCTACTGAAATCTCATGTTTTTATTAAACTGCAGAGAATTTGAGACACACGGCCCCGTTTCCTGAGAGCGAGGATGGATGAGGATGAAGACGGACGCGTGGTCAAACACTGACGCGAGGGTCACATGTTACCTGGCTATGACAAACAGCACACAACTGACACCCAAGCAAGCCAGTAGAATATACATCCAGATATCAGGGGAGAGAGGGTTGAGGAAGGAGAAGACGCCGGGGTTGGTGCCGTTGGGTTTGCGGTACAGGATGCTGATGCCCAGGGTCATGAAGGGTTTGGAGAAGTCAATCACCTTCTCTCGGACGTACGTGATGGTCAGCGGCGCCACGGCCAGGTCTGCTTTCTGTCAATCACCAACACAACAGTTAACAGTGTTTCAAACTCATCCGGACACTTTATTAGCCAGAAAATCCTTTCCTGGTCAAAATCACAAGAACACAAAACAAGGGTTAGACTGAGGTTTCAAATGGGATTATGAACGTAAAGGCCAGCGAATTTAAAATCCGTGCGCGGGATCAAACCGAACGTGTGGCGCGGCTCGCGGCGCTGGAGAATCTGATCATTAATTCATGTTGAGCATGTCCCTCGATCGCTGTCATCTCCGGTTCTTACACACGAACAAGCTCAGACTACAGCGTCCGTTAATAAGACCTCCGGAGACACGCGGGCGGCTCCCAGAATCTCCAGACGGATCTCGGCTTCTTTTCCAAGTGAAATCACTTCAGAGTTTCTCTCACACTAGTGACATGTTGTTTACTCATATGATGATCACTCACTGCTATTAACTAAAACTTCAGTGTAAAAATATCAGTGTTCATTGAAATAAAGCTGAAATAATATTTAAAATTTATTAAAAGAAATTTAAAAATTTAAAAATACTTCTGAGAAAGGAATTCATGCTTATAAATTTTAGATGAAACAAACTAAATAAAAAAAAAATAGAAATAAATTAAAGTGAACTGAAGCACTAAAATTACTAATTGGAAATTAATAAAAACTAAAAATGAACTTAACAAAATAAATAAATTAAACCTAAATAGAAATATTTATTAATAATAATAATAATAATAATTTGTTAATTAAAATAAGGCTGAAATAAAATAGAAATATAAGATGAAAAAACTAACAGGAAATAAATAAAAACTACAACTAAAATAAATATTAATTAAACCTAAATATAAATATTTAAAGAAAAAAATAGTAATAATGACAAAAACAATTAATTTTGTTAATTAAAATAAAGCTTAAATAAAATATAATATAGAAATATTAGATGAAAAACTTAAAATAAATGAGTTGACAACTGAAGGACTAAAATTAATTAACAGGAAATAAATAAATAACTAAAACTATAATAAAAAGTAAAAATTAAACCTAAATAGAAATATTTAAAAATAATAATAATAATTTGTTAATTAAAATAAGGCTGAAATAAAATAGAAATATAAGATGAAAAAACTAACAGGAAATAAATAAAAACTACAACTAAAATAAATATTAATTAAACTTAAATATAAATATTTAAATAAAAAATAGTAATAATGACAAAAACAATTAATTTTGTTAATTAAAATAAAGCTTAAATAAAATAAAATATAGAAATATTAGATGAAAAACTTAAAATAAATGAGTTGACAACTTAACAAAACTAAAAGTAAAATAAATATAAATTAAACCTAAATATAAATATTATATTTTATTATTTTTACTACTAATAAAAATGACTAATGAAAATTAATAAAAAATGTAAATGAAAATTAAAAACTAAAAATAAAAGTGAATTCAGAATATTAATAAAAACTGTAATATCGAACAGTTTTACTCACGTGATCCATGAGCTCGCGGATCATGCCGTTCCACTGGCCGGTGCTCTCCTCGAACGCCCCGTATTTCCCGTCCTCCACTAACCGGATCTCGTAGCGGAAGCCCAAGATTCCCGAAAGCTCCCGAAGCAGGTCCACACAGAATCCCTCGAAGCGGTCGTTTCCGTACAGGGGTTTATCCGACTTCTTAAACATGACGTACGGCTCCTCCTGAACACACAGACGGAAGAAACAAAACATCATCGTGTTTATTAGTTCGTGGATTTTTTCAAAGTGAGTTAAAAATCAAAGCAGGAAAATATTAGCTCATCCCAAAAGGTCATTTTTAGGTTAACTGCTCAAACAGCAACATTACACACTGAAGATGAAAGATGAACATGGAAAAAAGCAGAGTAGGTGTGTGTGTGTGTGTGTGTGTGTGTGTGTGTGTTTACCAGTATGGTGGACACACGCAGTGATTTGTTGGCCAGCGAGTCTGTGATGTTGGTGATTTTACTCTTGTGATTCTCTGTCATGTTCAGTCCACGCGGAGGATCCCACGTCCCAATCTGTGCAAGAAACACACACACACATGCATGAATGAACTCATATACACTTAGTCGTGCATGAAGTACACACACACACACACACACACCTTCTCGAGTCCGTTCTCTTTGAGACTGATCACGTCCAGGTCAAAGTCTGTCCTCAGGCCGTTGGTTTTGTTGAAGAGGATTCGCCCCGTCAGTCCGTCCCATGATGCCTGCGGAGACAAACACACACACCACAGGCTTTATCACACATTTACACACACACACGTTCACAAGCATCAGAGACATCGAGGGTTTACTGACGCAATCAACAGCAGAAGATTCTCATCTGAAATGATTAAACATGAACTGCAAACACATTATTTCACTAAAGAGCCTGAAGAGAATCAAATTATCCAAATTCATCATTATTCTGTAGCTGTGAGATCATTTCTGTCCCAGTGTTCCCTAAAAACATGACAAAATATACTTTCGTGCATTTAAAACAATTCTCTCTGTTTTGGTCAAGCTGTGTATCTAAAGGCTATTGTTTTTTTTTGTTTGTTTGTTTTAAAGGACAAGGCATTTAATATTTCTCAATTTCAACAGGAAATATAACAATACAGGAAAGAAAACTTCACTTGTAAAACTAATAAATAAATGATAAGTATTATCTTAATTAATATAATATTAATTAATTAATTAATATTTCTTAATAATATTTTTAAAGCTAATTAAACTCACTAAATATATATAATATTAATTAATAATATTTTTAAAACACATTTATATATTTATTTATATATATAATATTAATAATTATTATTTTAAAAACATTAATTAATAAATTAAACAAATTATTATCAAATTAAACTAATTAAATATATATACACACTGTATATATATTAATTAATAACAATAAAAACACATTAATAAAGTAAACTCAAATTACTATCAAATTAAATATTTTAATTTAATAAATAAATGATAAATGATAGATAAATGATATATATATATATATATATAATATTAATTAATAATAATTTAAAAACAAAAAATAAACTCAAATTATTATTAAACTAAACTCATTTTATATATATATATATATATATATATATATATATATATATATATATATATATATATATATATACACACTGTATATATAATATTAATGAATAATAAAACACATTAATAAATTAAACTCATTAAATAAATATATATATATATATATATATACACACACACACACACATATTTAATTTTAATTTTATTATTATTTTAAAAATTAATAAATTAAACTCATTATATATATATATATATATATATATATATATATATATATATATATACATATATATATATATACACACACACTGTATATATAATATTAGTTAATAATAAAATATTAATAAATTAAACTCATTCAAATAATTCTAATATATATATATATATATATATATATATATATATATATATATATATATATATATATAGATACACACATACACATTTAATTTTATTATTATTTTAAAAATTAATAAATTAAACTGTTAACTGAAATGTTATTGAACATTTCAGATTAATCATTTTTACTGTTGTATGTCATTTAACTGGATAATTCAAATAATTAATAATGAAATAATTAAGTCAAATTGCAAATAATTTAAAATTAATAGTTTTACGATGAATTTACCTAATTTTTTCTATTCATATCTTTAGGTATAAATGTGAGAGATGCATCTGGAATGTATCTGAATAATTTTTGTTTTTCTTTTAATATAATTCGGTCAATAAGTTATAAGGTGAAGTTTCACATTTACAGCAGAGTGTCTTTCTGTGTGAATCTTATTGTGTGTATTTCTCAGGCCTGCGAGTGAAACGTGTCTCTGTTTCTGTGAAAGACGTATTGTTCTTCACTTCAAAGACGGAGAGAAGACTGCAGGTATGAAGTGTCATTTTCCCAAATTACCCACAATGAGACCAAAGATCTGAGGAGAGACGCACAAAACACTGTCTGAATCTGAACATGATTGAGCCAAACAAACACCTCGATATCGACATACAAACAAACACACCTGCAGTGATTTATGTCTGAAATGCAAACACACACTCTTCCCGCTGACACTGACTGAACTGAGACATGTTTAGCATGTGCATGAAACACTCCACTGTAATTAGATCTAAACTCATAATTTCAGCTCACTTTGAAACAACACAGATGTTTGTAACAGTGACAGTTCCTGATATGTGTGCATGTTTGTACCTCTTTGATGAGGCTGATGAATCGTCCACCGAAGCGCCAGGGTTTGTGTCTGTTGCACTGCAGTGAGCTGACGGTGATCTGCGGCGACTGCTGGACGGCCACAGCGACCACATGAACCGCGTCGTACATGAGAGCGGCGTCCGTCTGAAACACACACACACTCTCTAACATCTGATCACAGACAGAGAGTCTCAGTCCTTCAGTCTCTTCATCCGCTGTGTTTGTATCTGCTGTTTTCTGTCCTTGAGCTCAAACAGACGTGTCATTAATCACAGACCAGCTGTGATTGTGTCTGTACCTGAGCACCTGTTATACACAGACATCTGATGGCCTTGTCTCATACATCTCATCTCATACAATGCTTTTACCAACTTTTGGGTAAAAAAAGCAGTTCTTGACTATTCAGAATGATTTCTGCCGATACTGATTATTCAGAATGATTTCTGCCTAAACTGATAGTCGATTATTCAGAATGATTTCTGCCGATACTAATAGTCGATTATTCAGAATGATTTCTGCCGATACGATAGCCGATTACTCAGAATGATTTCTGCCGATACGATAGCAGATTATTGAGAATGATTTCTGCCGATACTGATAGTCAATTATTCAGAATGATTTCTGCCGATACAATTATTCAGAATGATATCTGCTGATAGTCGATTATTCAGAATGATTTCTGCCGATACCGATAGCCGATTATTTGGAACGATTTCTGCCAATACCGATAGCCAATTATTCAGAATGATTTCTGCCGATACAATTATTCAGAATGATTTCTGCCGATACCGATAGCCGATTACTCAGAATGATTTCTGCCGATACGATAGCAGATTATTGAGAATGATTTCTGCCGATACTGATAGTCAATTATTCAGAATGATTTCTGCCGATACAATTATTCAGAATGATATCTGCTGATAGTCGATTATTCAGAATGATTTCTGCCGATACCGATAGCCGATTATTTGGAACGATTTCTGCCGATACGATAGCCGATTACTCAGAATGATTTCTGCCGATACGATAGCAGATTATTGAGAATGATTTCTGCCGATACTGATTATTCAGAATGATTTCTGCCGATACTGATAGTCAATTATTCAGAATGATTTCTGCCGATACAATTATTCAGAATGATATCTGCTGATAGTCGATTATTCAGAATGATTTCTGCCGATACCGATAGCCGATTATTTGGAACGATTTCTGCCAATACCGATAGCCAATTATTCAGAATGATTTCTGCCGATACAATTATTCAGAATGATTTCTGCCGATACCGATAGCCGATTATTCAGAATGATTTCTGCCGATACGATAGCCGATTACTCAGAATGATTTCTGCCGATACGATAGCAGATTATTGAGAATGATTTCTGCCGATACTGATTATTCAGAATGATTTCTGCCGATACTGATAGTCAATTATTCAGAATGATTTCTGCCGATACAATTATTCAGAATGATATCTGCTGATAGTCGATTATTCAGAATGATTTCTGCCGATACCGATAGCCGATTATTTGGAACGATTTCTGCCAATACCGATAGCCAATTATTCAAAATGATTTCTGCCGATACAATTATTCAGAATGATATCTGCTGATTGTCGATTATTCAGAATGATTTCTGCCGATACCGATAGTCGATTATTCAGAATGATTTCTGCTGATACTGATAGTCGATTATTTGGAATGATTTCTGCCAATACCGATGGCCAATTATTCAGAATGATTTCTGCCGATACAATTATTCAGAATGATATCTGCTGATTGTCGATTATTCAGAATGATTTCTGCCGATACCGATGGCCAATTATTCAGAATGATTTCTGCCGATACAATTATTCAGAATGATATCTGCTGATAGTCGATTATTCAAAATGATTTCTGCCGATACCGATAGTCGATTATTCAGAATGATTTCTGCCGATACTGATAGTCGATTATTCAGAATGATTTCTGCCGATACGATTATTCAGAATGATTTCTGCCGATACCGATTATTCAGAATGATTTCTGCCGATACCGATTATTCAGAATGATATCTGCTGATAGTCGATTATTCAGAATGATATCTGCTGATACCGATAACCGATTATTCAGAATGATTTCTGCCGATACTGATAGTCGATTATTCAGAATGATTTCTGCCGATACAATTATTCAGAATGATTTCTGCCGATACCGATTATTCAGAATGATATCTGCTGATAGTCGATTATTCAGAATGATATCTGCTGATACCGATAACCGATTATTCAGAATGATTTCTGCCGATACTGATAGTCGATTATTCAGAATGATTTCTGCCGATACAATAACTGATTATTCAGAATATCTGCTGATACCGATAGCCAATTATTCAGAATGATATCTGCCGATACCGATTATTTAGAATGATTTCTGCTGATACTGATAGCTGATTATTCAGAATGATATCTGCTGATACAGATAGCCAATTATTCAGAATGATATCTGCCGATACCGATTATTTAGAATGATTTCTGCTGATACTGATAGTCGATTATTCAGAATATCTGCTGATACCGATAGCCAATTATTCAGAATGATATCTGCCGATACCGATTATTTAGAATGATTTCTGCTGATACTGATAGCTGATTATTCAGAATGATATCTGCTGATACAGATAGCCAATTATTCAGAATGATATCTGCCGATACCGATTATTTAGAATGATTTCTGCTGATACTGATAGTCGATTATTCAGAATGATATCTGCTGATACCGATAACCGATTATTCAGAATGATATCTGCCGATACCGATTATTTAGAATGATTTCTGCTGATACTGATAGTCGATTATTCAGAATATCTGCTGATACCGATAGCCAATTATTCAGAATGATATCTGCCGATACCGATTATTTAGAATGATTTCTGCTGATACTGATAGCTGATTATTCAGAATGATATCTGCTGATACAGATAGCCAATTATTCAGAATGATATCTGCCGATACCGATTATTTAGAATGATTTCTGCTGATACTGATAGTCGATTATTCAGAATATCTGCTGATACCGATAGCCAATTATTCAGAATGATATCTGCCGATACTGACAGTCGATTATTCAGAATGATTTCTGCCGATACGATTATTCAGAATGATTTCTGCCGATACCGATTATTCAGAATGATATCTGCTGATAGTCGGTTATTCAGAATGATATCTGCTGATACCGATAACCGATTATTCAGAGTGATTTCTGCCGATACTGATAGTCGATTATTCAGAATGATTTCTGCCGATACAATAACTGATTATTCAGAATATCTGCTGATACCGATAGCCAATTATTCAGAATGATATCTGCCAATACCGATTATTTAGAATGATTTCTGCTGATACCGATAGCCAATTATTCAGAATGATATCTGCCAATACCGATTATTTAGAATGATTTCTGCTGATACAGATAGCCAATTATTCAGAATTATTTCTGCCGATACGATTATTCAGAATGATATCTGCTGATAGTCGATTATTCCGAATGATTTCTGCCGATACTGATAGTCGATTATTCAGAATGATTTCTGCCGATACAATAACCGATTATTCAGAATGATTTCTGCCAATACAATAACCGATTATTCAGAATGATTTCTGACGATACAATAACCGATTATTCAGAATGATTTCTGCCGATACAATAACCGATTATTCAGAATATCTGCTGATAGCCGATTATTCAGAATGATTTGTCGATGCCAATAGTTTGATTTTCTTGAGGAAAAAAAATTCCCCCAACTAATACTGTAAACTATGCTCATTTGATACATTACTGTAATATAAGAGGTTACAATTAACAACAGAACCCAAATTATTATATTCCATTGCTATTTATTTTCAGATATAGTAATAATTATTATATTTTATGATTATTATACGTTGCGATTATTGGATGGGAGGCACTACAAATAATGTCTGGTGAAATTTTTGAGACAAAATTCAAGGACAAAGTAATTCCTCACCATTCGAGTCCTTTAAGAAAATGACAACAGTGTTATTGTGCTCCAGATGAATATAATAGTCAGGGTGAAATGTTTGTCTGATGACATTCACACATCCAACACACACTGAGAGCATCACAGAACGACAGCAGCACATTTACCGCAGTGACACTCAGAACAGTCGTGAATCCAGTTATTTAGATGCGATAAAGACGTCATTGTGTTTGGAAACACTCACACACTCACAGTCAATGTCAATACATGTATTTTCACTTTTATCCCTCACAGGCAGGCAATGCTCAGACTAAATAAAACTCCATCAGATGCTGCAGATCGGTTGTCACGTCTCTCAGGTCGACTCAGTCACAGGAAACACAAGAGGACGCTTGTTTACTACTGAATAAATCGATCAAACGAACCCCTGAGAGAGTGAGAGAGTCTTAAAGAAACCACAGACAGACGTGTCCCTGCTGGAAAGGGCATCTGTGTTTGTCTTACAGGTAATAAAATGTGTTTCTCTCGCTTGCACACACACACACACACACACACACACACACACACACACACACACACACATATACACACACACACTCACTATATTCTTGGTGGCTGGGCAGAATTTCTACAAACTGTGAGTGTGTGTGCAAGTGTGAGTGAGTGAGTGAGTGAGTGTGTGTGTGTGTGTGTGTGAGTGAGTGAGTGAGTGTGTGAGTGAGTGAGTGAATGACTGAGTGTGTGAGTGAGTGAATGAGTGTGTGAGTGTGTGTGTGTGTGTGAGTGAGTGTGAGTGTGTGAGTGAGTGAGTGAGTGTGAGTGCGTGAGTGAGTGAATGAGTGTGTGAGTGAGTGAGTGAATGAGTGTGTGAGTGAATGAGTGTGTGAGTGAGTGAATGAGTGTGTGAGTGAGTGAGTGAATGAGTGTGTGAGTGAATGAGTGTGTGAGTGAGTGAGTGAGTGTGTGAGTGAGTGTGAGTGTGTGAGTGAGTGAGTGTGTGAGTGAGTGTGAGTGTGTGTGTGAGTGTGTGTGAGTGAGTGTGTGAGTGAGTGAGTGTGTGAGTGAGTGAGTGAGTGAGTGAGTGTGAGTGAGTGAGTGTGTGAGTGAGTGTGTGAGTGTGTGAGTGAATGAGTGTGTGAGTGAGTGAGTGAGTGTGTGAGTGAGTGAGTGTGAGTGAGTGAATGAGTGTGTGAGTGAGTGAGTGAATGAGTGTGTGAGTGAGTGAATGAGTGTGTGAGTGAGTGAGTGAATGAGTGTGTGAGTGAGTGAGTGTGAGTGAGTGAGTGAGTGAATGAGTGTGTGAGTGAGTGAGTGAGTGAATGAGTGTGTGTGTGAGTGAGTGAATGAGTGTGTGAGTGAGTGAGTGTGTGAGTGAGTGTGAGTGTGTGAGTGAGTGATTGAGTGTGAGTGAGTGAGTGAATGAGTGTGTGAGTGAGTGAGTGAGTGAATGAGTGTGTGTGAGTGAGTGAGTGAATGAGTGTGTGAGTGAGTGAGTGAATGAGTGTGTGAGTGAGTGAGTGAGTGTGAGTGAATGAGTGTGTGAGTGAGTGTGTGAGTGAGTGTGAGTGTGTGTGAGTGAGTGAGTGAATGAGTGTGTGAGTGAGTGAGTGAATGAGTGTGTGAGTGAGTGAGTGAGTGTGTGTGTGAGTGAGTGTGAGTGTGTGTGTGAGTGAGTGAGTGAATGAGTGTGTGAGTGAGTGAGTGAGTGAATGAGTGTGTGAGTGAGTGAGTGTGAGTGTGTGTGAGTGAATGAGTGTGTGAGTGAGTGTGTGTGTGAGTGAGTGAGTGAGTGAATGAGTGTGTGAGTGAGTGAGTGAATGAGTGTGTGTGTGAGTGAGTGAGTGTGTGTGTGAGTGAGTGTGAGTGTGTGTGAGTGAGTGAATGAGTGTGTGAGTGAGTGAGTGAATGAGTGTGTGAGTGAGTGAGTGTGTGAGTGAATGAGTGTGTGAGTGAGTGAGTGAGTGAATGAATGAGTGTGTGAGTGAGTGAGTGTGTGTGTGAGTGAGTGTGAGTGTGTGTGAGTGAGTGAGTGAATGAGTGTGTGAGTGAGTGAGTGAATGAGTGTGTGAGTGAGTGAGTGTGTGAGTGAGTGTGAGTGTGTGTGAGTGAATGATTGTGTGAGTGAGTGAGTGAGTGAATGAGTGTGTGAGTGAGTGAGTGTGTGAGTGAGTGAGTGTGTGAGTGAATGAGTGAGTGAGTGTGTGAGTGAGTGAGTGAATGAGTGTGTGAGTGAGTGTGTGAGTGAGTGTGAGTGAGTGAGTGAATGAGTGTGTGAGTGAATGCGTGAATGAGTGTGTGAATGAGTGTGTGAGTGAGTGTGTGAGTGAATGAGTGTGAGTGAGTGAGTGTGTGAGTGAGTGTGTGAGTGAGTGAGTGTGTGAGTGAGTGAGTGTGTGAGTGAGTGTGAGTGAGTGAATGAGTGTGTGAGTGAGTGTGTGAGTGAGTGTGAGTGAGTGTGTGAGTGTGAGTGAGTGAGTGAGTGAATGAGTGTGTGAGTGAATGAGTGAGTGTGTGAGTGAATGAGTGTGTGAGTGAGTAAGTGTGTGAGTGAATGAGTGAGTGAGTGAGTGAGTGAATGAGTGTGTGTGTGAGTGAGTGAGTGTGTGAGTGAGTGTGAGTGAGTGAGTGAATGAGTGTGTGAGTGTGAGTGAGTGAGTGAGTGAATGAGTGTGTGAGTGAATGAGTGTGTGAGTGAGTGAGTGAGTGTGTGAGTGAGTGAATGAGTGTGTGAGTGAATGAGTGTGTGTGTGAGTGAGTGAGTGTGTGAGTGAGTGAGTGTGAGTGAGTGTGTGTGTGAATGAGTGTGTGAGTGAGTGAGTGTGTGAGTGAGTGTGAGTGAGTGTGTGAGTGTGAGTGAGTGAGTGAGTGAGTGAATGAGTGTGTGAGTGAATGAGTGAGTGTGTGAGTGAATGAGTGTGTGAGTGAGTAAGTGTGTGAGTGAGTGTGAGTGAGTGAGTGAATGAGTGTGTGTGTGAGTGAGTGAGTGTGTGAGTGTGAGTGAGTGAGTGAATGAGTGTGTGAGTGTGAGTGAGTGAGTGAGTGAATGAGTGTGTGAGTGAATGAGTGTGTGAGTGAGTGAGTGAGTGTGTGAGTGAGTGAATGAGTGTGTGAGTGAGTGAGTGTGTGAGTGAGTGAGTGAGTGTGAGTGAGTGTGTGTGTGAGTGAGTGTGTGAGTGAGTGAGTGTGAGTGAGTGTGTGTGTGAATGAGTGTGTGTGTGAGTGAGTGAGTGTGTGAGTGAGTGAGTGTGAGTGAGTGTGTGTGTGAATGAGTGTGTGTGTGAGTGAGTGAGTGTGTGAGTGAGTGAGTGTGTGAGTGTGTGAGTGAGTGAATGAATGAGTGAATGAGTGTGTGAGTGAGTGAGTGTGTGAATGAGTGTGTGAGTGAGTGAGTGAGTGAGTGAGTGTGTGAATGAGTGTGTGAGTGAGTGAGTGTGAGTGTGTGAGTGAGTGAGTGTGAGTGTGTGAGTGAGTGAGTGAGTGTGTGAGTGAGTGAGTGAGTGAGTGAGTGAGTGTGTGAATGAGTGTGTGAGTGAGTGAGTGTGAGTGTGTGAGTGAGTGAGTGAATGAATGAGTGAATGAGTGTGTGAATGAGTGAATGAGTGTGTGAGTGAGTGAGTGTGAGTGTGTGAGTGAGTGAGTGTGAGTGTGTGAGTGAGTGAGTGTGAGTGTGTGAGTGAGTGAATGAGTGTGTGAGTGAGTGAGTGTGAGTGTGTGAGTGAGTGAGTGAATGAATGAGTGAATGAGTGTGTGAATGAGTGAATGAGTGTGTGAGTGAGTGAGTGTGTGAATGAGTGTGTGAGTGAGTGAGTGAATGAGTGTGTGAATGAGTGTGTGAGTGAGTGAGTGTGAGTGTGTGAGTGAGTGAGTGTGAGTGTGTGAGTGAGTGAGTGAGTGAGTGTGTGAGTGAGTGAGTGAGTGAGTGAGTGTGTGAATGAGTGTGTGAGTGAGTGAGTGTGAGTGTGTGAGTGAGTGAGTGAATGAATGAGTGAATGAGTGTGTGAATGAGTGAATGAGTGTGTGAGTGAGTGAGTGTGTGAATGAGTGTGTGAGTGAGTGAGTGTGAGTGTGTGAGTGAGTGAGTGTGAGTGTGTGAGTGAGTGAGTGTGAGTGTGTGAGTGAGTGAGTGAGTGAGTGAGTGTGTGAATGAGTGTGTGAGTGAGTGAGTGAGTGAGTGAGTGAATGAGTGAGTGTGTGAATGAGTGTGTGAGTGAGTGAGTGTGTGTGTGTGAGTGAGTGAGTGAGTGAATGAATGAGTGAATGAGTGTGTGAATGAGTGAATGAGTGTGTGAGTGAGTGAGTGTGTGAATGAGTGTGTGAGTGAGTGAGTGTGAGTGTGTGAGTGAGTGAGTGTGAGTGTGTGAGTGAGTGAGTGTGAGTGTGTGAGTGAGTGAGTGAGTGAGTGAGTGTGTGAATGAGTGTGTGAGTGAGTGAGTGTGTGTGTGAGTGAGTGAGTGATTGAGTGTGTGAGTGAGTGTGTGAGTGAGTGAGTGTGTGAGTGAGTGAGTGTGTGTGTGAGTGAGTGAGTGAATGAGTGTGTGAGTGAGTGTGTGAGTGAGTGAGTGTGTGAGTGAGTGAGTGAGTGAGTGAGTGTGTGAATGAGTGTGTGAGTGAGTGAGTGTGAGTGTGTGAGTGAGTGAGTGAATGAATGAGTGAATGAGTGTGTGAATGAGTGAATGAGTGTGTGAGTGAGTGAGTGTGTGAATGAGTGTGTGAGTGAGTGAGTGTGAGTGTGTGAGTGAGTGAGTGTGAGTGTGTGAGTGAGTGAGTGTGAGTGTGTGAGTGAGTGAGTGAGTGAGTG
This sequence comes from Chanodichthys erythropterus, assembly GCF_024489055.1. Classification (NCBI taxonomy): domain Eukaryota; kingdom Metazoa; phylum Chordata; class Actinopteri; order Cypriniformes; family Xenocyprididae; genus Chanodichthys; species Chanodichthys erythropterus. The sequence goes on from NC_090228.1 coordinate 1,134,777, forward strand.
AGTGAGTGTGTGATTGAGTGTGTGTGAGTGAGTGAGTGAGTGAGTGAGTGTGTGAATGAGTGTGTGAGTGAGTGAGTGTGAGTGTGTGAGTGAGTGAGTGAATGAATGAGTGAATGAGTGTGTGAGTGAGTGACTGTGTGAATGAGTGTGTGAGTGAGTGAGTGAATGAGTGTGTGAGTGTGAGTGAGTGAGTGTGTGAGTGAGTGTGTGAGTGAGTGAGTGTGTGAGTGAGTGAGTGAGTGTGTGAGTGAGTGTGTGAGTGAGTGTGAGTGTGTGAGTATGTGAGTGTGTGAGTGAGTGTGTATGAGTGAATGAGTGTGTGAGTGAGTGAGTGAATGAGTGTGTGAGTGAGTGTGTGAGTGAGTGAGTGTGAGTGTGTGAGTATGTGAGTGTGTGAGTGAGTGAGTGTGTGAGTGAGTGAGTGAATGAGTGTGTGAGTGTGAGTGTGTGAGTGAGTGTGTGAGTGAGTGAATGAGTGTGTGAGTGAGTGAGTGTGTGAGTGAGTGAGTGAGTGTGAGTGTGTGAGTGTGTATGAGTGAATGAGTGTGTGAGTGAGTGAGTGAATGAGTGTGTGAGTGAGTGTGTGAGTGAGTGAGTGTGAGTGTGTGAGTATGTGAGTGTGTGAGTGAGTGAGTGTGTGAGTGAGTGAGTGAATGAGTGTGTGAGTGAGTGAGTGAGTGAATGAGTGTGTGAGTGTGAGTGTGTGAGTGTGTGTGTGAGTGAGTGAGTGTGTGAGTGAGTGAGTGAGTGTGAGTGTGTGAGTGTGTATGAGTGAATGAGTGTGTGAGTGAGTGAGTGAATGAGTGTGTGAGTGAGTGTGTGAGTGAGTGAGTGTGAGTGTGTGAGTATGTGAGTGTGTGAGTGAGTGAGTGTGTGAGTGAGTGAGTGAATGAGTGTGTGAGTGAGTGAGTGAGTGAATGAGTGTGTGAGTGTGAGTGTGTGAGTGTGTGTGTGAGTGAGTGAGTGTGTGAGTGTGTGAGTGTGAGTGTGTGAGTGAGTGTGAGTGAGTGTGTGAGTGAGTGAATGAGTGTGTGAGTGTGTGAGTGAGTGAGTGTGTGAGTGAGTGAGTGAATGAGTGTGTGAGTGAGTGAGTGAGTGAATGATTGTGTGAGTGTGAGTGAGTGAGTGTGTGTGTGAGTGAGTGAGTGTGTGTGTGAGTGAATGAGTGTGTGAGTGAGTGAGTGTGTGTGTGAGTGAGTGAGTGTGTGAGTGAGTGAGTGAATGAGTGTGTGAGTGAGTGAGTGAATGAGTGTGTGAGTGTGTGAGTGAGTGAGTGAATGAGTGTGTGAGTGAGTGAATGAGTGTGTGAGTGTGTGAGTGAGTGAGTGTGTGAGTGAGTGAGTGTGAGTGAGTGAGTGAGTGTGTGTGTGTGAGTGAATGAGTGAGTGTGTGTGTGTGTGAGTATGTGAGTGAATGAGTGTGTGTGTGAGTATGTGAGTGAGTGAGTGAGTGTGTGAGTGTGTGAGTGAGTGAGTGTGTGAGTGAGTGTGTGAGTGAGTGAGTGTGAGTGAGTGAGTGAGTGTGTGTGTGTGTGAGTGAGTGAGTGAGTGTGAGTGAGTGTGTGTGTGTGTGAGTATGTGAGTGAATGAGTGTGTGTGTGAGTATGTGAGTGAGTGAGTGAGTGTGTGAGTGAGTGAGTGTGAGTGAGTGAGTGTGTGTGTGTGTGAGTGAGTGAGTGAGTGTGTGTGTGTGTGAGTGAGTGAGTGAATGAGTGTGTGTGTGAGTATGTGAGTGAGTGAGTGAGTGTGTGTGTGTGTGAGTGAGTGAGTGAGTGTGTGTGTGTGTGAGTGAGTGAATGAGTGTGAGTGAATGAGTGCGTGAGTGTGTGTGTGAGTGAATGTGTGTGTGTGAGTGAGTGAGTGAGTGAGTGTGAGTGTGTGAGTGAGTGAGTGTGTGAGTGTGTGTGTGAATGAGTGTGTGTGTGAATGAGTGTGTGTGTGAGTGAATGAGTGAGTGAGTGTGAGTGTGTGAGTGAGTGAGTGTGTGAGTGTGTGTGTGAATGAGTGTGTGTGTGAATGAGTGTGTGTGTGAGTGAGTGAGTGAGTGTGTGTGTGTGTGAGTGAGTGAATGAGTGTGAGTGTGAGTGAATGAGTGCGTGAGTGTGTGTGTGAGTGAATGTGTGTGTGTGAGTGAGTGAGTGAGTGAGTGTGAGTGTGTGAGTGAGTGAGTGTGTGAGTGTGTGTGTGAATGAGTGTGTGTGTGAATGAGTGTGTGTGTGAGTGAGTGAGTGAGTGAGTGTGAGTGTGTGAGTGAGTGAGTGTGTGAGTGAGTGAGTGTGTGAGTGTGTGAGTGAATGAGTGTGTGTGTGAATGAGTGTGTGTGTGAGTGAATGAGTGAGTGAGTGTGAGTGTGTGAGTGAGTGAGTGTGTGAGTGTGTGTGTGAATGAGTGTGTGTGAGTGTGAGTGTGTGAGTGAGTGTGTGTGTGAATGAGTGTGTGTGTGAATGAGTGTGTGTGTGAATGAGTGTGTGTGTGAGTGAATGAGTGAGTGAATGAGTGTGTGAGTGAGTGAGTGAATGAGTGTGTGAGTGAGTGTGTGTGTGAGTGACTGTGTGTGTGTGTGAGTGAATGAGTGAGTGAGTGTGAGTGTGTGAGTGAGTGAGTGTGTGTGTGAATGAGTGTGTGTGTGAATGAGTGTGTGTGTGAATGAGTGTGTGTGTGAGTGTGTGAGTGAGTGTGTGTGTTTGTGTGTTTATGTTTTGTGATGATGTCCACGCAAAAAGGTTCTGTCAGATTTTACTGGTCTTGTGGGGACATCTGGAGAAATTTCAACTCAAAAGGAGACGAAAATATGTAAACACACACACACACACACACACACACACACACACACACACACACACACACACACACACACACACACACACACACACGTTTGTTTTTGTGAATTGTGGAGTCTTTCCATAGGCCGCAATGCATTTTATACTGTACAAACCGTACTTTCTATCCCCCTACCCTAAACCTAACCATCACAGGAAAACTTTATTTTCTCACAAAAACATAATTTAATATTTTTATTAATTAATTTACATTGTGGGGACCGGTGGCTGGTAATATAAACAATAAACTGGTATATATAAACAAACTCACAAACACACACACACACACACACACACACACACACACACGTCCCAATTAGTGTGAGAGATCCTTCAGGCTCACAAATAGATTGAGTGAATGACAATCTAAACACACACACTGTTATTAAGAGGATGCTGCTGCTCTCATTACTGGTCTTGTGGATAATGTGTGTGTGTGTGTGTGTGTGTGTGTGTGTGTGTGTGTGTGTGTGTTACTGAGCTAATGATGGCTTCCAGCTCAGACAGAAGAACTGGAGATGATTCTACAGTGTTGTGACATCTGCATGTGTGTGACATGTTAGAATCAGCCGTGTGTGTGTGTGTGCGCGCGTCGAGCTGATCTCTGACAGATGATGATGATGATGATGATGAGCTCTTCATCACTACAGTGTTTAATTATAACCAATCGCTCTCTGCAGCCATAAATCACAGCACACATTCTCCCAAATGGACTGAAATCGCTGTGGCGACCCTCGTCCCATCACAGCCCTCCTGCCGCACGCTAGCAACAGAGATTCACCACACGAGCAACCGTTTCCAAGGCAACCCCGCCTCACTGGCAGCAATGGTTGTCAAGATGATAGAGAGAGAGAGAGAGAGAGAGAGAGCAGGTGAAAGAGGAAATTCTCTCTCTTGAGTTTCAGTGAAACACACACCTAGTTTTAACTTAATAAAAATATTAAAATCAGTTTTAACTCATCAGCATATCTGATCAGGAATGCGTTTTCAAAAGTTGCCAGATTGTGTTTTTTCACTCGCCGGCAAACAGACGGAAGAGTGTCACCATAGCAACAGCAGAACACTCCAGCATCAGAACTGACATCATTTTACCCTGTGAAGCCCGACAGATGAAATAACAAACAGAGCCGTTTATTGAACATTTAGACAAAATATGAAAAAAAAAATTTTTTTGTAGAGTATCATATTTGATACATCAGGTTTCATGGCTCATATAGAGAGTTAAGTATGTAGTATGATAAGTTTTGATCATTTGGAAATGTGTGTATGAAATATAATACAGCAGGCTTTATAGGGTTAACACATCATTATAGATTAATCATCTGATCTCACATCAGTTATTTCATCTCTTTGTTTTTAAACGATAGCAACAAACCGCAAGTGAACTACAGCCGCACACACTGAACTCATCCTGAAGGATAAGTAATAGCCCTCCTGCTAATGAATTCCATTATCCGTCCGTCTGATTACATCTGAAGAGCAGCTTTACTCATGCAAATGAGGCCAGACGAACATTTCTCCGAGAGAAAGTCATAAACATCCGTAATTCTAATGAAGCGCTTCATCAGCTCACGTCTCCAGCCTCAGATCGGTTATTTATTATTTAGCCGAGTCCTTTATCTTCTGATATTAATAATAGTTCAGCCGGCGAGATGATTTAGTGCAGATTTGAGTCGGGTTTGAGAGCAGATTCCTCCGGGAGATTCGCTTAATATCCGAACGACTCTGGGCTTTTCCAGCTCGGAAGAAACGTTTAACATCCCAAACGCAATAAACTTCTCTGAATCACTGATTGATTTTATGTGAAACTGCTGACACACACACACACACACACTCTCACACACACACACACTCAGGTTTAGCAGCTTGTGGTTTCTGACTCTTTAAACTGTGTTTCTTGAGCCGTCGTCTGTTTGTTCAAGGCTTCTCAGAACCAATCAAACACTTCACACTAGAGACACACACACACACACACACACACACACACACACTCTGAGTCTGTCTGAGAAAGCAGAACAGAACGAAAGCAAGAAGTAAGCACAAAGACGCATAAAGATCTTTCAAACGGGAAGCATCACTCTCTCTTCAGGATTCACACACACACAGCAGTGTAATGAACACACACACCGTCATGAATCCGTCCAGCAGGCCCGAGTCGGGTTTGGGCGGCGCCTGCAGTCGCTCCATAGACCATTTCTCAATGATGGACGACACCTGCGGACTCTCCGTGTTCAGGATGCGGAAACCGGTCATGTTCACTCCGCTGAACCGATACGGCTCCATATCCAGAGCAAACAGATCCTGCGGAAACACACTTATAATCAACATCTGTTTAACTAAAACTGTGAAAACATTTGTGCTAAAGCTGAAATACAATAACATAATATTATATCCATATAAACCTCACAGGAGCACAGAGTAAGAGCGTGTGTTCAGAGTTCAGACAGACGGTCAGTGAATCAAAGCTTCATGAGTCACACAGGACGAATCAGGCGGATCTGAGACTCTTTTTCTTTGAACGGATCAAAACTCCAGAGGGCTTCTGACGGCAGCCGAATCTGAGATGGGTTCAAAGTTCCTCTTTCAAAACTCTCCAGCAAAGACTTGAGTGCTTTTAGACTCCATCAGATTCTTATCGATGCGCCGTGACTCACAAAAACAAGAATTACATCTACGATTTTAACATGAATCAAAATGACACCAGGTCACCTGAAAATGGAGCTTTAAGTCAGATTCTGAAATAAAAGATTCAATATTCTCCTCTGTGAACAATGTGTGTGTGTGTGTGTGTGTGTGTGTGTGTGTGTCTCACCAGAGTTGTAAAGATGTAATGATAGTATTCAGTCACCATTCCCATTGAAAGAGCCTGCGGAAAAATAAAAAAAATTAAATAATAAAAACATGAATGGTTCATATTTCACCAAATACAAAAGAAAATAAAACAAAAAATAACATTTTACAGATTTTTATGAGATTATTTTCCTGAGAATCAAGCACCACAAACTTTGAGATTTTTTATAACTCTCATTTTTCCCAGTAAGGATTCTCTTTATATTCTCATAACTGCAATATAATTGTAATTTAAATTACCATAAATTAAATTTAGCACAACAAATACTATGATCTCTAAAAATACGTTTCTCACATTACTGTAGAGATTCACCCACATATAAACCCAGCTAACAAAATATGTTCAAAGAATATTTTGCTAACGTTTTTATTAAGTTATGGAAACGTTATTTCTGAATTTTTTTCTGAATGTTCAAAACAACCATTTTTAAATGTTTTTAAAACATTTCTTGGTTATACAAATGTTAACGTTGCATTTTATCATTCTTCAAACATTATGGGAACGTTACTTTTGAATGTTCTCTGAACATTCTGAAACAAGTAGAAACATTTAAAAAACGTTATACGAGCGCACAAGTATGATGTTTATATAATGTTTTTGTTCTAACGTTTTGAGAACATTATTAAAGATCAGATAACATTGAAGGAACGTTCTATTAACGTTACTAGACAAATGTTTGTTCATAACATTGAGAGAACCTTGCCAGAACGTTCTGAGAACATTATTAAAAATCAGATAACATTGAAGGAACGTTCTATTAACGTTACTAGACAAATGTTTGTTCATAACGTTGAGATAACCTTGCCAGAACGTTTTGAGAACATTATTAAAGATCAGATAACATTGAAGGAACGTTCTATTAACGTTACTAGACAAATGTTTGTTCATAACGTTGAGAGAACCTTGCTAGAACGTTTTGAGAACATTATTAAAGATCAGATAACATTGAAGGAACGTTCTATTAACGTTACTAGACAAATGTTTGTTCATAACATTGAGAGAACCTTGCTAGAACGTTTTGAGAACATTATTAAAGATCAGATAACATTGAAGGAACGTTCTATTAACGTTACTAGACAAATGTTTGTTCATAACATTGAGAGAACCTTGCTAGAACGTTTTGAGAACATTATTAAAGATCAGATAACATTGAAGGAACGTTCTATTAACGTTACTAGACAAATGTTTGTTCATAACATTGAGAGAACCTTGCTAGAACGTTTTGAGAACATTATTAAAGATCAGATAACATTGAAGGAACGTTCTATTAACGTTACTAGACAAATGTTTGTTCATAACATTGAGAGAACCTTGCCAGAACGTTTTGAGAACATTATTAAAGGCCAGATAACTTTGAACGAACGTTCCATTAATGTTACTAGACAAATGTTTGTTCATAACATTGAGAGAACCTTGCCAGAACGTTTTGAGAACATTATTAAAGATCAGATAACATTGAAGGAACATTCTATTAACGTTACTAGACAAATGTTTGTTCATAACGTTGAGATAACCTTGCCAGAACATTCTGAGAACATTATTAAAGGCCAGATAACTTTGAACGAACGTTCTATTAATGTTACTAGACAAATGTTTGTTCATAACATTGAGAAAACCTTGCCAGAACGTTTTGAGAACATTATTAAAGATCAGATAACATTGAAGGAACATTCTATTAACGTTACTAGACAAATGTTTGTTCATAACGTTGAGATAACCTTGACAGAACGTTTTGAGAACATTATTAAAGATCAGATAACATTGAAGGAACGTTCTATTAACGTTACTAGACAAATGTATGTTCATAACATTGAGAGAACATTGCCAGAACGTTTTGAGAACATTATTAAAGATCAGATAACATTGAAGGAACGTTCTATTAACGTTACTGGAAGAACGTTTGTTCATAACATTGAGAGAACCTTGCCAGAACGTTTTGAGAACATTATTAAAGATCAGATAACATTAAAGGAACGTTCTATTAAAGTTACTGGAAGAACGATTGTTCGTAACGTTGAGATAACCTTGCCAGAACGTTCCCTGTTCACTGGGAAGGTTTATAACTGGAATCAGATCAGAGAACACAAAAGGCTGAGCAGATGATCGGCTCCTCAGAAAGACCTCCATCAGTGCGCAGCGTTTTTAATAAGTGAGAGACGCTTCATCAGCGCTGCATCTTTAATCAGAGATCTTAAAGCCCTGCGGCCAAAACGCCTCGTTTAATTACATTCCCATTTTGGTTTGAGGCTTTTGTAATAATGTCACACTAATAGAATTTCTAACACTGAGATTTAACATGTGAAATATGATTGGAGGAGACGAACAATCATCGTTCATACTGAAGACGTGAATTAAACGGCTCTAAAAATGAGAAGAATGATCCAGGCTGAAAGAATCCCCTTACATCGAGAAGTTTCTGGCTGTATTACTGTAACGAGAATCTAACGAGGAACAACACTGAGAATAATGAGAATTACAAACAAATTCAAAAAGTAAAACATCTGGTTACAGAGAGGGAAATGAGCTTAACTGTCATCAAAATGATGCTGTCATAACAAAAAATTGGTGGAATTTTCAATTTTCCGAGCAGAACTTATCAGAAACGTCTCAGCAGTCGTCTGCAGGCGGGATGAAACGGACGGTCACCTGTTTGAGTATCCATGCGGCCATCTCGTGACTGCAGTCAAAGATAACGTGGAACTCCTTGGCTTTCTTCATCTCTTTGAGCAGCGGTTTGGCGTCCTTGGTGTCTGCGGCGAGCTGTCGGATCTTCAGGCGGATGTTGTATCTGGATGGAGCTTTAATGAGCTCCTGCAGGCGGATGAGACCTGCGGGGACACGACAGCAGAATGCTGACAGAGCACTACAACAGATCGATATCTGACAGCATGTCCCACAAACACACAATGCACACAAAAAAGCGCCTCTGCACCACAGAACAATCTAGAGATTTACACTTTACTTCACCGCTGGCTATCAGACGTGCTGTGGATTAGTGCAGAAAGTTTATTAAAGAGAAAGGCATGTTATTTAACAAAACGTATGTTTATTTAAGGGAAATGCATGTTGATTTAAGAGAAATTCATGTTATTTAAGAAACATGCATGTTTATTTAAGGGAAATGCATGTCGATTTCAGAAACATGCATGTTTATTTAAGGGAAATGCATGTTGATTTCAGAAACATACGTGTTTATTTAAGAGAAATGCATGTCTATTTAAGAGAAATGCATGTTTATTTAAGAGAAATTCATGTTATTTAAGAAACATTCATGTTTATTTAAGAGAAATGCATCTTGATTTCAGAAACATGCATGTTTATTTAAGGGAAATGCATGTTGATTTCAGAAACATGCGTGTTTATTTAAGAGAAATGCATGTCTATTTAAAAGAAATTCATGTTATTTAAGAAACATGCATGTTTATTTAGGAGAAATTCACGTTTATTTAAGAGAAATTCATGTTATTTAAGAAACATGCATGTTTATTTAGGAGAAATTCACGTTTATTTAAGAGAAATTCATGTTATTTAAGAAACATGCATGTTTATTTAAGAGAAATGCACGTTGATTTAAGAGAAATGCATGTTTATTTAAGAGAAATTCATGTTATTTAAGAAACATGCTTGTTTATTTAAGGGAAATGCATCTTGATTTCAGAAACATGCATGTTTATTTAAGGGAAATGCATGTCTATATAAGAGAAATGCATGTCTATTTAAAAGAAATTCATGTTTATTTAAGAGAAATTCACATTTATTTAAGAGAAATTCATGTTATTTAAGAAACAAGCATGTTTATTTAAGGGAAATGCATCTTGATTTAAGAGAAATGCATGTTATTTAAGAAACATGCATGTCTATTTAAAAGAAATTCATGTTTATTTAAGAGAAATTCACATTTATTTAAGAGAAATTCATGTTATTTAAGAAACAAGCATGTTTATTTAAGGGAAATGCATCTTGATTTAAGAGAAATGCATGTTATTTAAGAAACATGCATGTTTATTAAAGAGAAATTCATGTTATTTAAGAGAAATGCATGTTTATTTAAGAGAAATTCATGTTATTTAAGAAGCATGCATGTTTATTAAAGAGAAATTCATGTTATTTAAGAGAAATGCATGTTTATTTAAGAGAAATTCATGTTATTTAAGAAGCATGCATGTTTATTTAAGAGAAATTCATGTTATTTAAGAAACATGCATGTTTATTTAAGAGAAATTCATGTTATTTAAGAAACATGCATGTTTATGTAGGAGAAATTCACGTTTATTTAAGAGAAATTTATGTTATTTAAGAAACATGCTTGTTTATTTAAGAGAAATTCATGTTATTTAAGAAACATGCATGGTTATTTAAGGGAAATGCATCTTGATTTAAGAGAAATGCATGTTTATGTAAGAGAAATTCATGTTATTTAAGAAACATGCATGTTTATTAAAGAGAAATTCATGTTATTTAAGAGAAATGCATGTTTATTTAAGAGAAATTCATGTTATTTAAGAAACATGCATGTTTATTAAAGAGAAATTCATGTTATTTAAGAGAAATGCATGTTTATTTAAGAGAAATTCATGATATTTAAGAAGCATGCATGTTTATTAAAGAGAAATTCATGTTATTTAAGAAACATGCATGTTTATGTAGGAGAAATTCACGTTTATTTAAGAGAAATTTATGTTATTTAAGAAACATGCGTGTTTATTTAAGAGAAATTCATGTTATTTAAGAAACATGCATGTTTATTTAAGGGAAATGCATGTTTATTTAAGAGAATGCATGTTTATTTAAGAGAAATTCATGTTATTTAAGAAACATGCATGTTTATTTAAGAGAAATTCATGTTATTTAAGAAACATGCATGTTTATTTAAGAGAAATTCATGTTATTTAAGAAACATGCATGTTTATTTAAGGGAAATGCATGTTTATTTAAGAGAATGCATGTTTATTTAAGAGAAATTCATGTTATTTAAGAAACATGCATGTTTATTTAAGATAAATTCATGTTATTTAAGAAACATGCATGTTTATTTAAGAGAAATTCATGTTATTTAAGAAACATGCATGTTTATTTAAGGGAAATGCATCTTGATTTAAGAGAAATGCATGTTTATGTAACAGAAATTCATGTTATTTAAGAAACATGCATGTTTATTAAAGAGAAATTCATGTTATTTAAGAGAAATGCATGTTATTTAAGAAGCATGCATGTTTATTAAAGAGAAATTCATGTTATTTAAGAGAAATGCATGTTTATTTAAGAGAAATTCATGTTATTTAAGAAGCATGCATGTTTATTAAAGAGAAATTCATGTTATTTAAGAGAAATGCATGTTTATTTAAGAGAAATTCATGTTATTTAAGAGAAATTTATGTTATTTAAGAAACATGCATGTTTATGTAGGAGAAATTCACGTTTATTTAAGAGAAATTCATGTTATTTAAGAGAAATTCATGTTATTTAAGAAGCATGCATGTTTATTAAAGAGAAATTCATGTTATTTAAGAGAAATGCATGTTTATTTAAGAGAAATGCATGTTTATTTAAGAGAAATTCATGTTATTTAAGAAGCATGCATGTTTATTAAAAAGAAATTCATGTTATTTAAGAGAAATGCATGTTTATTTAAGAGAAATTCATGTTATTTAAGAGAAATTTATGTTATTTAAGAAACATGCATGTTTATGTAGGAGAAATTCACGTTTATTTAAGAGAAATTCATGTTATTTAAGAAACATGCATGTTTATTTAAGAGAAAAACGCATGTTATTTAATAAAACACATGTTTATTTAAGAGAAACACATCTTATTTAAGAGAAATGCATGATATTTAAGAGATCAAATCACGGAAAATGGATCTGACAAAAAAAAGTTTGATGTGTCCTGACCAGCCTGGTTATGACATCACCGCGAGCTCATTAACATGTGACCGCCCACATCATACACACTAAAATAACATGATGAGACACAATCTTTGAGATGGTTCAACTAGAGCTGTGAATGAACGAGACACTGAGGAAACAGGCGGAAGAGAATCTCACCTACTCGTTCAGGCGAGACGAGACGAGTGTGTGTAGGAGTGTTCAGGTCAGATGTGTGTGTGTGTGTGTGTGTGTGTAAAAGAGAGACAGACAGCTCGTCTGATGTAGGTGTGTGTGATGATTGATGCTGTGTGGGTGAATCTCACCAAAACATCTCAATCTCACATTTCACCATCAAATATAAAGAAAAAAATGTGAAATTATATTTTGCATAAATAAAATAAAGCTTTTTTGCATTGTGACATTATTTTTGTGAAAAATAAGCACATTTAAACATTTTAACAAATTTTATCAGCTGCAATTGTCTTCACAGTCTGTCAAACATAAACGGTCCTGAATCTCACACACACACACACACACACACACACACACACACACACACACACACACACACACACACACACTCCACTGCAAAGTAAAATTTGTCACGATCAGTGTGTGTGTGTGTGTGCGTGTGTGTGTGTGTGTGTGTGTGTGTGTGTGTGTGTGTGTGTGTTTCTTGGGCAGGTATAAAGTGATCTGATCACATGTGTGGACATGATGTCGCTCCGCTGGGACTCGTCTCATTGCAGCAGAGCATCCTGGGATACTCAGAGGGAGGGGCTGCGCAGAGGCTTCATGTGACCTTAACAACGGGTAACTAATGGTCGCCTGGCAACTGCCTCCTTTACTACTCTAGGTGAGATTGAGGACATTAGCAGAAGATGCAGTAAAAAATAATAGATCAAGCCTTCAGAACACACACACACACACACACACACACACACACGCACACACACGCACACACACACACATTAAATACTGCATAAATTGGGGGAAAATTAGTTTTTTTTCTAATATTTGTATTATTTTATATAGAAATAAATGGTTTTAGAGGAGAATATTCTTTAGCACAATGAAATGCCCTCAAATTACAAAGTATTAAAGAAAAAACATTATTGAATTAAAATACAGAACATCCATTGAAAGAACACGTTTTGTTCACTGATGACCGCGACCCCTGACGTGAAGCAGCACATCACACAGAACACAGCGTCTAAACCTCCACAGGCCTGCAGAAACACAGAGATGCTGCTCAGCCCACGCCGCGTGTATTTCTGAGCACGAGCGGCGTCTCCGCACACAAGAACAGGCTAATCTCCTTTCACACATCGAGCTCTCGCGCGGAGCGACCGCAGACGGCTGCCAGTGTTTTCTAAAAATACGTGTTTGATGTGGACGCCTCGGGGTCACTAATAAACACTGAATCGAGTCTGAATCCCAGCGTCACGGTGGCCGGTGCTCATGTTTACACACGCCGGGGCCCGTTTGATTTGCCAACAGCGGGAGCCGCGGCTGAATGCGTAATTAAAACAAATGATTCCAGCTCCCGGTTTGATTCAATTTGCGTGATTACAGGCAAAACGCTTGGAGAACGTAATAAAATTCTTTCTATTAATTAGAAAAGACTAATGACTGAAACGGCGCGGTGTGATTCATGAGGCGTTTGGCGCGAGTGAGTGATATCTGTAGCGCCGCTGATACGACTGTAAGCAAATGAACGGATCGCTTATAATCATGAATGCTATTCTTCTCAAATAAATCGAACAACACCTGCTCTATTTTTAAGGTTCTCTAGACTTGGTTTAATCAGTCTAATGAATTATTCACTGGTGCACATTATGCTAATTTTCTATAAGCATAAAACACCCAGATGACCTACTAGGTAGCTGATAAATGGACTTCTGTTTTCTTTTTATTTATTTAACATGGAGATTTTAGGTTAAAATTAACATATATGCATACGCGAAAATGTGTATTTTAGGTCCTGTAATATTTGTAATATTTTTGTCCTCAAAAGTAATTTTAAAAAGTCTTCCTGAGTGATAAATATATATTTTAAAAAGATTAAATAATCCAAATAATTTACAGTAAGCTGTATTAAAAATTTTTAGAAGAAATATAAACAAAAACATATTAAATAAGGGAAAATGTGTATTTTAGGTCATGTATTTTATTTTTGTCCTCAATAATAATTTAAAAAGTATAAATAATCTAAATAATATACACAAAACTATTTATATTTTTTATTTTTTTCACCAAGTGTTTAAACTCTTTATTTTTATTTACTAATTATTATATATATTTTTATTTACAAATATTTATATTTTTGATTTTCATTTATAAATTCTTTAACTTTTTTTATTTGTATTTTTTTGTCCTCAATAGTAATTTTAAACAGCCTTCCTGAGTGACAAATATATTTTTAAAAAGGTATAAATAATATATATATATATACACTAAGCTGAATTAAAAATATTTAGAAGAAATGAAAATTAAAAATGTGTATTTTAGGTCCTGTGATATTTAGAATATTTTTGTCCAAAATAATAATTTTAAACATTTTCAGAGTGACAACATTTTTTATTTTTATTTTTTTTAAAGTAGAAATAATCCAAATAATATACACAAAACTATTTGTGTATAATATATTTATTTTATAAATATATTATACAATATATATATATATATATATATATATATATATATATATATATATATATGTATATTTCAAATGTTTAAACTTTTGATTTTTATTTACAATATTTTACATTCTTAATTTTTATTTATAAATTCTTGAACTTTTTTATTTGTCATTTTTTTGTCCTCAATAGTGATATTAAACAGCCTTCCTGAGTGACAAATATGTATTTTAAAAGTTTATATATATATATATATATATATATATATATATATATATATATATATATATATATATATATATATATATGTGGTGTGTGTGTTAAATATATATGCTAAATATAAAAGTTATATAACCTAATAAAATATATAACTAAATATTTGCATTATATATATATATATATATATATATATATATATATATATATATATATATATATATATATATCAAAATTACCCAAATGATTTACACTCAGCTGGATTAAAAATATTTAGAAGAAATAAAAATATAAAAAAACAATAAAAAGCATATGTATTTCTGGACGAATCCAGAATATCATACTGTGTACCGTTTCACGAACTATTATTAAAAAGCAGTATGCAGCACACTGATGTAGTATTCCCTAGTTTCCCAGTGGGCTCATCGGCGGAGAATGTGATTGGTTGATGTACTCACCGGTGCTGTCGTCGTACACCACCGTGACCATCCTCCACCTGAAGAAGTGCACGAGGTCCAGTATGGCCCGGCTGAGCGAGGAGAAGTCCGGATACAGACTGACATAATACGAGTCTCTGTTATCCGACACCTGATGCTTCCAGCGGGTCTGAATGTGAGGGACGCCCAGAGCGTTGGAGATCGACTGCACCGCATTGGCTGACGAGCTGTGGGAGGGGCCGAAGATCGCTGCCACGCCCAGGGAGAGCTGCTCGCAGGCTAGTGATTGGACAGCAGAAAAGAACACAGGACCAATCAAACGCTGCTCGCCAGAAAATATATTTACATTCTTGGTTGTTTTTTATAATTATTAACATTTTTCATTATTATTTACAAATATTTACATGATTTGATTATTATTTACATTTTGTGTTGTATTTACAAATATTTGCCTTTTTTGTTTTGTTTTTTAACAAATATTTCCATTCTTGATTATTTACAAGTATTTACATTTTTATTTACAAATATTTAAATTTGTACAAATATTTTCATTCTTGATCAATATTTACAAATATTTACTTTTTAAACAAATATTTCCATTATTTATAAATATTTATGTTTTATTTACAGATATTTACATTCTAATTTACATTCTTGGATATTATTTGCAAATATTTACATTTTATTTACAAATGTTTACATTCTTGATGATTATTTATAAATATTTACATTTTTATTTTAATTTACAAATATTCTTAATAATAACTTTTTTATTTTATTGATTTTTATTTTCAAATATGTACATTCTTATGTAGTGGTTTCAGTAAATACATCATTTTTAGGCTTTATTTTGAAAAGTGTGTATTTTATTTTATGTATTTTATATTGTTTACTGACATTTAATGTGTTTCATTATCCAGGTGAATTTGTAGTACCAGAACTTTCTTTAAATTTGGGTCTGTTTCTCACACAAAGCGATCATATAATTCTGAGGTGATTTTTTTGCTCTTTTTAGAGTTTGACAGTATAAATCAGCATCTACTCATGTTGTGTTTGGGTTTGGTGAGTAAATGATGACAGAATTTATTCCAACATACTGTCTGAACAGACACAGAAAAGAGACGCTTCTCCCTCTCTTTCCATTGTATTTTTTGGTAAAAACACAGTTTCCACAGCAGTCGAGGTCACTAATGCACAAATTCAAATGAGGCGCTTGTATTTGTCCATTTCATCTCAGTCTCCGTTTTAAACTGGATGTTCTCTGACAGCAAAAGCACCTCACATGCTATTCCTCTAAATTGAGCCCAATTTCACTTTCCATTCCACCGTAACCGTCGCGTCTGAAAGCAGCCTGAGAAAAAAGGGTCATTAAAATTACAAATGAGGCCAGTGCTGAAGCTTCGGGTTTGAAATGACAAAGCGCAGAAAAATAGGGCAGCCTGGGAAAGAAAAAAGGAAAGTACATGAGCGTTTAAACACGTTTGAGGTGAGAAGAAAGCTCTCCCACCTTTCCTGGACGCCTCGAAACTGTCGAAGACGTTGATTCTCTGGATGTCGTACGTGAGGGTTGTGTTGGGCAGAAGCGTTCGGTTCCTGTTGATGGTGTTCAGTGCAAATTTAAAGGCCAGTTCTTCTGGTCCAGACGGGCCGCTCTCTATCGACTCGAAGATCCCACCTGCAGACAGACAGACAGAGACAGACAGGCTTCATCTTCATGCTTCTCGCTTACACACACCAGCGTCAGAGAGAGAAAACAGCATCTGGACACGAAACATCCAATTAATGAGGAAACTCCCAGTGCGCCGTCAGTCAAACATCTGCACTCTCACTGAACATTTCAAATGAGCTTTTATTTTTATATTTTCAGTTTAATTTTTAGTCATTTCATTATGTGCTTTTGTCAATTTATTAGTTTTTTGCTTTTTTTTAAATATTGCTATTTAGGTTTAATTTTTATTTCAGTATTAGTTAATGATAAGAACCATGCTTGAATTAAAATAAGCAAACTAAATACAATAAATTAAAATATAGAAAACTTAATTTTTTTTTATTTCAGGCAACATTTCCCATTTAATTTAGTTCATCTTGATGTACTAAAATAACTAAAATTAAAAATATATATATATAAATATGTGATTTAATTATTTTACAGCAATAAACAGAAAACATATAAACATAAACAAATAAATAAAAATACAAATTTAATTCATTCATTCATTAATAAAATAAAATAAAATAAAATAAAATAAAATAAAATAAAATAAAATAAAATAAAATAAAATAAAATAAAATAAAATAATTGTCCTTTTCCATTAAGGGGAAAATCATGTAGTGACACAAAATGTGAGATAGATAAATATTATGTTTTTGGTCATTAAAACAAGTTAATAAGTTAAAATTAAAAGTTAATAATTTATTATATTTTATTTATAGAATGAACTGAATGACATTTCAACAGAAGATGTCATAATTATAATGTATAATTTGATGTAAAATATAGAGCTGCAATTGATTCGAATTTCATAACTGGCGAATTTTGCAGTTATTGAACTGAACTGAATCAACATTGAAGCTATTGTGTCCTGTAGAGCTGCTTTACAGCAGAATCTGAATTTATCTAATATTTGATAATGAAGTTTGCATCACTGATTCTGTTATTTTCTGTGTTTTAGCTGCTTTAAGCTCTGACTTAACTCTGGATAAAGAATGTAAAATAAATAAATGAAACAAAATGCATCTCATCTGACCACATCTGAATGTAATGGACGGAGATCGTCCATGAGGGTGTGAATTATTGTGGAAATGAATTATGCAAGGAATTACGGAATATCGCCAATAATTTATCGCTCTCTCCTGCCTCCATTTGCATGAACGCACACAAATCCATAATCAAAACGATGGCGATAAGTGCAACACAAAGCTTGTTGCTGCTCTGTCAGTCTGAGTGGATCATTATCTTCTCCTGCTGAATTTGAGGTGTTAATGTGTGAATGTGAGATCACATGCAGCTCCGTGTGAATCTGTTAATGACACACACGCCGTTTAGAGGCACTAAATCATTTCTATCTTCTTTCAGACGAACACAATCAGAGATGTATTTAAAAAATATCCTTAGTCCTCCAAAGTTTATAATGGCAGTGAATGGGGGGGGCCGCATTTTGAAGACAAAAAAAGTGCATCCATCCATAAAAAATGAATCCATAGTGGGTTAATAAAGGCCTTCTGAAGTGAATTGATGCGTTTGTGTAAGACAAGCATCCTTATTTAAAACTTTATAGAGCAAAATTATGAGCTTCCGTATAGAAATATATGAAATATAGTATAGAAAGTCATGTCATTGTGTACTATGTTGCAGAAGTTTACCCTGGAGTCGTATTTTTTTCTTAAAAAATTTAGGCAGACATTCATTACCATTATAAACCTTGAGGATTAAGGATATTTTTAAATATATCTCCGATTGTGTTCGTCTGAAAGAAGACAGTCATATACACTTATAGTACGGCTTGAGGGTGTGTAAATCATGGGATAATTTTCATTTTTGGGTGAACTATCCCTTTAAGGAAAAAATCTCTCACAACTAATAAAGTAAATTATACTTATTAGACACATTACTATAATATTAGAGGTTAATAATTAACAACAGAACCCATGTTCAACTGCTATTTATTTTCAGATATAATAATCACACTTGGGTTGTTTGTTTACAGCTCAGCTGCACATAAGGTAGTTTTCATAAACATGGCAAAATTATTCAAACAAACATACATATATAATTGACAGTAAATAAGTTCGCCTAACTAACGAACTTTCCTGAGGTAAATAAGACGATGCTGTTTTATTGACGTCTTTCCGCGGTTAAAACACTGATTGAGCGATTATATGAGGCATGATTCATTTCAGTAAGTTCTTCTGTATCTTTAAACATACCTTTTTATGTGTTTTCCTGCTATATTATCTTAAAACAAAAGGAAAAGTCCCGCGCTGCTGCTTTAACTGAGGCGGTAACACGAACTGAGACGTCACATTTAAGAGCGCCAAAACGCCATTTAGTGTTTGAATTTCGTGATAAAATGGACATAATTTTAAAGCTGAGACTTTGTTTCTTGTCTGAAGTAAAAACGCACAAAGCTCTTTAGGATTATTGGAATTATTGCTGTTTAATTTAGGGGAAAACTTTGGCTTGAACTACGGGAGATTCAGAGGGTCAAATAGAGATTGCTGCTTGATTTTTAACCGTTAATCCGTTATTGTCGCGTTAATTTCGACAGCCCTAAATTCAACACAAGATTTTCTTCACAAACAGTATTAGTTGAAGTCTTTCCACCACTTTTGATTGACAGGATATAATCGGCCCTGATCAACGGCTGTTTTTAAAAAAATTAAATTGTAAAAAAATGGCCGATATATCGGTACATCACTAAATGAAACACACCTTAAACGATAATCAGAAACAAAATCAGTTGATTAAAACACATTTTTCAAAGCAGCTTTACAGAAAATCATGTTTATATCTTAATATCTTCATGCCTTATAGTTGCATTTATCAGATTAGAGCTGTGTTCTGTACTTTATAACAGAAAAGTTAGAAATGTAGTTTTAGTAAACACACTAATCTCTCTCATTATGTCTCTGTGTGACTGAAAGCGACACCAGCAGGAAACAGATGGTGACCTGCTTCTGCTGTTCATAAAACATCTTAATCAAACTACGGATCACATTTAGAGTCACTGCAGCGCCGGAGAGTATACGGACACTTCCTTAATTAAATCACAAAATTTAAAATCAGGTGTCAGTGATTGTAAATAAAGACACACAAACAATCAACAACAGAAACAAAAGCAAGTTTGAACTGCTAAATCATCAGATGTCGTGCTGAGGATGAAGACAGTGTTTATTTGTGGTTTGATAACACTGATAATAATCATAAATGTTTCTTGAGCAGCAAATCATCATATCAAAATGATTTCTGAAGGATCATGTGACACTGAAGACTGGAGTAATGATGCTGAAAATTCAGCTTTGATCACTGGAATAAATTAAACTTTACTATATATTCACATAGAAAACAGCTGATTTACACTGTAAAAATATTTTAAAATTTTTACTGTATTTTTGATTAAATAAAAGCAGCCTCAGTGAGCAAGAAGAGACTCTTTTCTTTCAATACCATTAAAAAATCTAAATTTCCCCAAAAGTGTACTTCCACTGATTCACAAAATCAGCAGCTGATTCAGACATGATGAATAAAAGTTATAATAAGATGATTATCAGACGTTCTCAGAAGGAAAAACTACGGTTACGGAAAGAGTTTCAGGAATTTTCCCCCTGAGCACTTTAGCACATTCTCTCTCTCTCCCTCGTCTTCCATCGCTGTGTAATTATGATAAATCTGTTATCCTACTTCAGTCTTTGTGGTGCTAAAAACAGGCCTCAGTTGTGCCGTGAGCTGGAGATGTTATCCGCCTCCAAAGGTAAAATGTCAAGCCTTTGCTCGGGGGGAAGGGGAGCACTTTCATTCAGCACAAAGCAGCAGCTCTCAGATCAGTTTTCCGAGGATATTACAGTCGCATTTCATCTGCACTTACTCCTCAGACTCGAGAACATCTGAGGCTCTGTTTCATCTGACTGCTGTCGAGGAGAAGCACCTCGTCTCTCGGCGTTCACGCTCTCGTAAGGTTAATGATGCTTCATCATGACAGATGTGCATCACGTTCAGTTTATTCGTTTATGTTAAATGCATAAATCCTACATTTAGGCCTGTGTTTTGAGAGTAAAGGCTAACCGTACGGCTGCCATCGTGACCGCTCTGACCTGTCGCCGTGTCTCTTTTTCAGTCCGGATCTGTTTAGAGAGGATTTCAGAGCGGATGAGCAGGAAGGCAGAAAGAAAGTGCCGAGACTCTGGAGATATCGATTGTCTCCTGACTGTGTGAACATCACATCTGTTTGACAAACACATCGAGACAGACATCTTCTGCTTGCAAACACGTGTGCGTGAAGGACGTTTCCTCTGGGCTGATGGATGATGTTCCTTCACAAAAAGAAACTTGTTAAATTCTCAGCTGCCGACTTCTGCCTCCGCTGCCTGATCAGAGGCTATTAAAAAATATTACTATTGATGAAATGTTAGTTTTGATCAATGGTTGGAATATTAAGAGTCCTGATTACGCCTGAGTGAACCGACACTGTACACTGTACCATTTAACGAATGTTAATATAAAATAAGGTAAAAACAAAAAATAAAATTCAAATAAATTCAAATAATAAAATAAAATATAAATTAAATAAATTAAATTTAAATAAAATAAATAAAAATAATTATTTTTTAAAAAATTGAAATGAAATAAAAAATATAATAAAAATAAAATTCAAATAAAAAATAAAATTCAAATAAATTCATATAATTAAATTAAATAAATTAAATTGAAATAAAAAACAAAAATAAAAATAATTATTTTTAAAAAAATTAATAATGAAATCATTTTTTAATTAAATAAATTTAAAAATAAATAAGAAAATAATGTAAAAATACATTTAATTAAAATTAAAAATAAATTAATTAAAAAATTAAATTGAATAAAAAATATTGTAATAAAGCTAAAATAAAATAAAATGTAAATATTAGTTGAAAAACTTAAACCAAATGAAAATTAGAAACATTGCCTTGGCAATAAACTGAAATTGAAGTTGTAGCACTAAAATTATTAACCGGAAATAAATAAAAACTAAAACTGAAATAGAAATAAACCTAAACCTAAATAAAAACTAATAAAATGACAATGTACACATGACAAAATGACTAAAAATTAAAGTAAGATTAACATGAAACAAAAGACATGAAAATTCAAAATATTAATAAAACTGACTAAAATAACATTAGGTAAAACCAAGCAAAGAAAAATATGAAAATATTCTTACTTCATTTATTTGTATGGCACTTTTCATGCATAAAATGCAGCTCAAAGTGCTTCACAAGGTAAAAATGCAAACATAAAAATAAAAACACTGACAATGTAAATTAACACAATGTGAAGATACTCAAAAGCATCTCGCCTTTTAATAAAACATGAATGCTTGAAACTAGTCTAACTCCACAAAGGATAACATTTATCGAACATTTATTATTTATTATTATTAATATTTGATATGCGTTTTCATGATTTTGAGAGAAACGTTGTTTTAACGTCTTTATTGTAACGTTGTGAGAAAAGAGTTGCGGGTCCCCCATCAAACGCAGCGTTCTGTTTCATTCGTGACCTTTCAAGCGTCTCGACACATTCAACCACTGACTCAATCATCTAACAGAAACCAACCTCTCTCTCTGGGAAGCTTTATCTAGTTGCCTCACTTGACCTTTGACCTGCAGCGCTCCCAGGGTTCAGAACATGATCCATCAAACTCTGTCTGTATCACAGCTGCTGATCTCACGGGTCTATTAAAGGAATCTTTCACAGAAAAAGCAAACGTTCTGTCATTATTTACTCGGCCTCGCGTCGCTCAAGGCTGAGGCTGTTTCCAACAACAGAGACGAATGAAGTCAACAGAAGCACTGCGTCTCTCTGACGTGAATGAACTGAAATGCACATACATGTCTCACCATTTACATACATGAAAATTAATCACAAACATATCTAAACATGCATAAAGTCAAATATGTTTTTGGACTTAATGCGTGTGCAGATGTGTGTGTTCCTGTCTGTGTGTGTGTGAACGAGACGAGACCTTCGCGAGCCGCGGCCCCTGAAACACCCGATCAATCCATCTTCCCTCCACCAGATCTCTCTCTCTCTCTCTGACTCATGTGTGCCACGCATGCTAATAGCGAATGGATTTCTTCTTTGCTCTTGAAAGCTGTAGTTATATTTTTAAACCGTGAAAGGTGCAATTTGCTGCTGGAGAAAATAGTTGAGCCCATTTCTGATGTTTGACACGGAGGTTTGAGTCTGTTTGATCCCATTTAAACTAGGTTTATTGCAAGTTTTGTCCTGAAAAAACAGCGACCCTCCTGCTCTTTCCTCATTACATCGGAACATCTCCTTTCGTTTGTTATGCCATTATTTGCTTTGAAATGCAGTGTGTTGAAATGTGATGTGCACATAAAACTGACTTGATTTGACATGTGAAGCCAATAAACATCAACATGCAGTGACAGCAGTGACACACGTCTGAAAACACACACCACCAATGCATGTCACTTACAGCCTGAGCCTAACACATCATTTATTTACTTGGAATCATATATAATATGATAATAAAAATTATTAAAAATTAAAGAATAAAATAATTATAAAAATTTAAATAAATTAAGCCCATATGATTTAATTTAATGGTGTTATATTCCATACATACGAAAAAAATAATAGTTATAATATATAAATACGATAGCATTTCTTATCTGACAGCAAAATGTGACTGAAATATAAACGGCACAAATATTTGCACAGGTAAACAGTATTCACATTTCCTTCAGAAAATGTACAAATACAAAAGCACCTTAGCAACACATAGCAACACACTTGCAACACCCTATCGTCAAGACAACACCTTAGCAACCGCGTAGCAACACCCTATCGTCGTGGCAACACCTTAGCAACCACATAGCAAAACCCTATCGTCGTAGCAACAACCTTGCAACACCCTATCATTGTGCCAATGAACTTGCACAGGTAAACAGAACTCACATTTCCTTTAGAAAATGTACAAATACAAAACACCCTAGCCACCACATTGCAACACACTATTGTCATGGCAACACCTTAGCAACCACAGAGCAATGCCCTTGCAACACCCTGTTGTCATGCCAATGAACCTGCACAGGTAAACAGAACTCACATTTCCTTCAGAAAATGTACAAATACAAAAAAACCTTAGCAACCGCATAGCAACACACTATTGTCATGGCAACACCTTAGCAACCACAGAGCAATGCCCTTGCAGCACCCTGTTATCATGCCAATGAACCTGCACAGGTAAACAGAACTCACATTTCCTTCAGAAAATGTACAAATACAAAAAAACCTTAGCAACCGCATAGCAACACACTATTGTCATGGCAACACCTTAGCAACCACAGAGCAATGCCCTTGCAACACCCTGTTGTCATGCCAATGAACCTGCACAGGTAAACAGAACTCACATTTCCTTCAGAAAATGTACAAATACAAAAAAACCTTAGCAACCGCATAGCAACACACTATTGTCATGGCAACACCTTAGCAACCACAGAGCAATGCCCTTGCAGCACCCTGTTATCATGCCAATGAACCTGCACAGGTAAATAGAACTCACATTTCCTTCAGAAAATGTACAAATACAAAACACCCTAGCCACCACATTGCAACACCCTATTGTCATGGCAACACCTTAGCAACCATAGAGCAATGCCCTTGCAACACCCTGTCGCCATGCCAATGAACCTGCACAGGTAAACAGAACTCACATTTCCTTCAGAAAATGTACAAATACAAAAACACCTTAGCAACCGCATAGCAACACACTATTGTCATGGCAACACCTTAGCAACCACAGAGCAATGCCCTTGCAACACCCTGTTATCATGCCAATGAACCTGCACAGGTAAACAGAACTCACATTTCCTTTAGAAATTGTACAAATACAAAACACCCTAGCCACCACATAGCAACACCCTTGCAACATCCTATCGTCATGGCAACACCTTAGCAACCATAGAGCAACACCCTATTGTCATGGCAACACCTTAACAACCACAGAGCAATGCCCTTGCAACGCCCTGTCGTCGTGCCAATGAACCTGCACAGGTAAACAGAACTCACATTTCCTTCAGAAAATGTACAAGTACAAAACAACCTAGCAACCACATAGCAACACCCTTGCAACACCCTATTGTCATGGCAACACCTTAGTAACTATAGAGCAAAGCCTTGCAACACCCTGTCGCCATGCCAATGAACCTGCACAGGTAAACAGAACACACATTTCCTTCAGAAAATGTTCAAATACAAAAATACCTTAGCAACCACATAGAATCACCCTTGCAACACCATGTCGTCATGGCAACACCTTTAAACAACAGTTTAAACCAATGTACTCGTTAATTTCCTCCATCATCTTCTTTCAGTCAATAATGAGCTCGTGCCCTCAGTATTCATAAGTGACGAGTCAAAATGTCACTGAATTCTTTATAGGCAGATAAGGTGGATCTGTAAATGTGTCGAGTTGTTTCTGTTTGATTACAGACGGCCAGTGTGTGTCTACATCACAGTCACTTCAGACTGACACACACTGTGATGCATTCATAAACCGAGAGAGAGAGAGTGTGTGGTGAATTCCAGATGAGCTCTGACTCAAGCTGGACAAACAGCTAATAATGACTAACACACACACACAACACAAGAATACAGCTCCAACACACAACAAACAGCAGTATTACTGCCTGACCTCCTAAACACCCAGAAATTACACATTTTATGTCATGTGCAGAGATGCATGAACATCACACACTGACCATAAACATTACATCTCACTATTCAGACAATATTTAATGTTTTCTCCTACATAGGAAAAGCTGTATAGAAGGAGGATTGATGGATATTTGCATATTCATCCATAAATGGTTTAACAGATGTTTATTTTTCAATCAGAGGAACAATCATATGAACCAAACAGCCACTGTAGTGCAGGATCAAAGTGTTTGATGCAAGAAGCTGCCAACAGGGAACATTCTCTTAATGTTCTGTCAAGGTTTTCTCAGCATAAAGAACAAATGTTCTTCCAATAACATTAATAGAACGTTTGTTATCTTTAATAATGTTCTCAAAACGTTAGCACAAAAACATTATTTATACATCGTTTTTTCTGAAATGTTTCAGTTGGACATTCGTCTAACGTTTTTTAAGTATTTCAGAACGTTCAGAAAACATTCAAAAGTAACGTTCCCATAATGTTTGAAGAATGATACGTTCACACAACCAAGAAACAACGTTGGACATCCAGAGAACATTTAGAAGTAACATTTTCATAACTTTGTAACTTTGTAACGTCAAACAAATGTTCTTCCAGTAACGTTAATACAACGTTCATTCAGTGTTATCTGGTCTTTAATAATGTTCTCAAAACGTTAGCACAAGAACATTATTTACAAATCGATCATGGAACACTTTTGTAGCTGAATGTTCGTCTAACGTTTTCTAAATGTTTCAGCTTGTTTCAAAAGTAACGTTCCCATAATGTTTGAAGAATGATACAATGGAATGTTGACAGAAATGTTTTTGAAACATTTTGAAAACTGGATATATATTCACCAGCTGAAACACCCTGATTCTCTGTGTAAGCGAGCGGACGTCTGTCAGTGAATCCTGCCGGGAGTCACGAGAAGATCTGGATATGAAGCTGATGGATGAACAAAGATGTGCTTCACACACACACACACACACACACACACACACACACACACACACACACACACACACACACACACACACACAGAGGCCTCATGCAGCAGCGCTCCGGCCGCGCCGGTGGTAGAAGCGCATCTGTGTTGCCATAGAGGCTCATAGTTGAGCGGATGCGGACTGACTCTTAAACAGACACACACACAGCCCGAATGTTCAGAGTCTGAGGAGATCCGCCTGAGCCTTCACTGAGAACGAGACCCTCAAAACACACTCACACACACACTGACCGAATCACACTAATGAAGCTTTCTGACGCCAAAGACTGATGAAGATGAGCCTGAAATGAGGATCACAGACTGTACATCATTTTCAACCGTTCATCATGTGACGACAAATACAACCGTGATCATAATATTCCTGGACCAATACAGTCAGAGTATGCAGATGCAGATGCAAGAAGGAAAACATAGTAAATGAACACAATGCAATCATATTTATTCACATGAACACTGGAAAGAGCAAAACATCTATTACTATTACTGAAATATTGATTGTGGAAGTGACTAACACTAAATAAAGTGGACAGTGTGTTCTGCCAATGCCAATAATCTCAAAATGGACATTATATCAGAAGCATATGAAACAGTGATGGTTATTTTGTAAAGCTCTCTTGAGCTCATATAATCGCCGTGACGTGCTTCACAACATCAAACTTTAGGATTATTGCTTTAACACGATCTCAGTGAGTTGACAGATGTTATTCTGAGGCCTGATGTCAAATACTGCATGAAACTGAGACATGCAGATGTGCTCGTGAGTCAATGAATCAATCACAAGGACTCCACGTCATCAATAAATAATCGATCAACTCTCACCGAATCTGAGCACGTGCGGCATCCCGCTCGAACCGGCGACAAACATCAGCACGGTCAGCCTGATCACGAGCCCCGGTAACCGGAGGAGAGCTCCGCTCCTCACCACCACCATCACCATCATCATCATCACCATCATCATCATCTCCGGCTTCACAAACACGGCTGGCGCGTCCGTGCGCGTGACACCATCACGGCATGACCGTCCCCGGTCCGCGCGGGAGTCTCCGGTCCACGGATCCGTGTGTGCGCGAGGATGCGTGCGGGAAATCCACGCATGAGTGGGGTCGATATCATCAGCGAGCCCGAGCGCGAGCGCGATACTGCACTGCCGCACCGAATCTAACGGGCATCTCACGGAGACTGCGAGTCTGCGCGCGGGCGGGGGCGCGTTCATTCAGACGCTGCTGCTCGCGAGCGCGTCACATACCTGAGCGAACGCGTCAGACCCAGAACAACACTGAACGAAAGTGCCAACAAGTGTCGGACAATAAAGCTCCTTTATCGGCGAAGAACGTTTCATCTTTCCATCACAAAAAATGATTAACATGTTCTTCACACTAAGAAAATGATGTTTGACTGAAATGTGTGTTTCAGCACCGGACAGAGACCCGCCGCTCCATGACGATCATCCTCGTCTTTATTCATTTATTAATCACATGACCTAAGAAATCTGTTCTTCACGACTTTAATGTGATGTCACTCTGACGCCATGAACGTTGCGAGAACGTTTTGCTAACATTCCAAAAACGTCCTTTTTTAAAATGTTTATTTCGAACGTTAAGGGAACATTCCATTGTATCATTTTTCAAACATTATGGGAACGTTCTGAAACAAGTAGAAACATTTGAAAAACGTCCAACTGAGACATACACAGTGAAAAAAACAAACATAAAATCTAATTTTGCGTCTGGACTCGGGTCACACACACACACACACACACACACACACTGATCTACAAGAGGTCCCTGAGGGATTGACAGTGTGAAGATGCAGATGATGAAGTTTGTCACTCAAATAACTGCAAACACACACACACACACACACACACACACAAATCCTTCAGTAAACAGAGAAATTGACTGTTTGAGACACACACCATCTGTGGCATTAGCATAATTATGGAAATAGGCTGAGAGGATGTTATGGGTCGACTGAAAGGGAAAAAATCCACACACTCACTCACTCACACACACACATTCACAAGTGTACAGCTCCATATGCCTATACTATATATATGTACACACACACACAGACTCATCGATATGCCAGTAGAAGGTGACAAATCTTTATGAGTGAATCACTGGATCATTCATTCAACCGATTAAAGGGTTAGTTCACCCAAACATTCTGTCATTTATTACTCACCCTTATGCTGAATCAGCGGTTCGGAGCGCCAAAGTCACGTGATTTCAGCAGTTTGGCGGTTTGACACGCGATCCGAATCATGTTTCGACACAAAAGACACAAAAGATTCATAACTTGAATCTTTTTAAGATCACTATATAAGTCGTTATTTTGTTTTGTTTTTTGGCGCACCAAAAATATTCTCGTGGCTTTATAATATTAATATTGAACCACTGTACTCACATTAACTGATTTAAATATGTTTTTAGTACATTAATGGATCTTGAGAGAGGAAATGTCATTGCTCAGGCCTCACTGAGCCATCGGATTTCATCAAAAATATCTTAATTTGTGTTCTGAAGATGAATGAAGGTCTTACGGGTGTAAGACAACAAGAACTGTCAAAAAAACAAAACAAAAAAAAAAAATTTATCAGTTTTGATTTGATGGTGACAAGCTTTGAGTCATTGAATCATTCATTCAACCTATTTGTTCACAAGCACTGATTCATTCTGTAACTCGTTCTGGTTTCTATAATGTCATTATCTGCAAATAAAAAGTTTTTCTTTCATGCAGGTTAAATCAATACACCAGTAAGTGGCAACAAATGACCAATGGCACAAATCTTTATGAGTGAATCACTGAATCATTCATTCAACCGATACACTTAATGTTCTCTGAATGTTCAAAACATCCATTTTTTTTTTAATTTAAACACTTTTTTCTTGGTTATGTGAACGTTAAGGGAACATTAACATTGTATCATTTCTCAAACATTATGGGAACGTTAGTTTTGAATGTGCTCTGAACGTTCTGAAACAAGTAGGAACATTTTAAAAAAAACATCCAGCTGAAACAGAAAAAAGTCCCATGTATAAATAATGTTTCTGTGCTAACGTTTTGAGAATGTTATTAAAGACCAAATAACATTGAATGAACGTTCTATTAACGTTACTGGAAGAACGTTTGTTCATAATGTTGAGAGAACCTTGTCACCACGTTCCCTGTTCACTGGGTTACTGTCTGGGAGAATTAATTGAGAGATATTAAAGACATCTGATCTGTGACTTTTCACTCAACTTCTCTCTTTCCTGTCATGCTCTTCTTCTCCCTCTTTCTCAGTGTGTTTGACTCAGTGATGCGGATACCATGGTAACAGGACACTAATTTGGTGTGAGCGAGAGAATGACACACAAACATGATTCTCAGTGCATCTGTCCTTTAACGAAGCTCTCGTTACCGTTCTGATGAACAAGCTGAGTGTAACGCAGAATAAAGCCATCATACAACAACTCTGTGTGCGTTACTCTAGTAAACGTAAAATTACACAAATCACACACATGTTGGGTAAAGTTATCCATTTTAAATTAAATAACTGAATTAACTGAATTTTTCATGTAAACATTTCTCTCAAATGAGCATAATGCATTCTGGGATTGCCTTCTAAATGATGCTCTCTTCGAATTAAGCTAAAACGCCTTTACGTCTTGAGCGTGACTGCGATGTCTTAAAGGTGCAGAAAGCAATTTATGAGAAACTCTGTTGAAAGCACCAAAACACACTTGTAGCCAATCAGCTGTAAGGGGCGTGTCCACTCATGATGCACTGTATAGCATGTTTGTGAATTTGGGGGTGGAGCTAGCAAGACAGGGGTGTAAGCCTATTGGGTAGGGGCATGTTTGTTTAGGTGATTTTTCAGAAATTGCTTACTGCACCTTTAAAACGCTGTCTGGATTTGCCGCAGATCTCATATCAGACACCTGAGTGCACCAACAGATGTGAATGTCTCAGACTGCTGTTCTCTAGAGGAAATGATTAATTTAACACCCCAAAACAGCCATGGAGATCATATCGCACCTGCTGCGCCACTGAGACCAAACATAACACCGAATTTCAGCTTGTTCTCTTTGATAGCCAATGGTCATAATTCACCAATTAAGAGCTTCAGTTTTGCTTTTAGGATCAAAAGACTTACATCTGATAATTAAATATGGATCAAAACAAGAGTTTCTCATGAAACTTTGAGTATATTGTACAACATCAAAGTGCCAAAAAAAAATCACATTATTAATAACAGTAATCAGAGTAGACATTTCTACTGCGAACATCGTTCATTAGCTGAAATGTTGACAAACAAGCAATTTATCATTCATTTATTGATATCAAATTTGTATTTTAATCTATTTTTATTTATTTACACATTAACACAATTGAAATCTCCATTAAAGTCGACATGAAACGGAAGTTGCGCTGGTCTTTTCTTCCCGTTCTGCCGAGTGAAGCGGCCTCGCGAACAAGAACAAATGTAGCGCCGGACTTGATTTAGTCTGTAGGGAACTGATTGCATGGTTGTGGTTTGCTATTGGTGGATCTCATGTGAGTGACAGGTTGCCTCATCATCAGAGAATAGATGTCGGGGAAAAAAGTTCATTACTGCATTATTCCATAAAAGAACAACAATTGTCACTGACTTAAAGCTTTGAAAGAGCAACCTCTGAGCAGTGAAACGCTCCTCTGGGAAGCTCCATGTAGAGAGTGAGAACGACCAGAACAGCTTGCACTGCAAACCGCTAACAGCTTGCAGCAAAGCGAGTTGGCAGCTAGCGCGGCTGAGGCGCTTCACAAACCCTCTGTTTTCTGCCTCTGTCTGTGTTTCTGAGCGTCATCTGTTCCAAACATCTTCTAAAACACGACGCAATAAAGGCGTGTATTAATAGCCTAACGCGCGCGCTAGAACAAATCAAGCCTCTTAATGTAAAGTGTGCGCTTGGGCGTCTTTGCGCGCTCGTGTTCAAGACTTAATGAAAATCCCGTATCTGCAGTGCTCACACACTCAAACTCACTGGAATAAAGATCCTGCCGAGCTCCCCGAGGGCTTATTGCAGTAATTACGATTTTCATAAACCCTTTTGTGAGCGTCTTAAGGCAGAGAAAAGCTCTCCGCATTGTATCTGAACCCCAAAATGGAGAGGAATTCAGCTGCGGTTCTGACCCGACTCTCTCTGAGAGGATTAAGCATCAGAACCGAGAACCTTCTGCATGAGGACACATTTCAAAGAGAAACGCTTGACAAAATGACGTATAGCGCTAACGAGAACACAAAAGAGTTATCTAGGAAATTCGTGTTCTATAATTAGATACTCGTTTATGTTTTTTGATTTGACAGATGCTTTTATCCATAATTCACAGGCAAACACACAAACACACCGAAGGGAACATAACACACAAGGGCTACATGGACAAATAGGACATGATTTCATTAAGGAATTAAGGAAAAGCACATTTTCTTGGAAAAATTTGCTCACTGTTTCACACATTAAAGGGTTAGTTCGCCCAAAAATGAAAATAATGTCATTAATTACTCTCCCTCATGCCGTTCCACACTTGTAAGACCTTCATTCATCTTCAGAACATAAACTAAGATATTTTTGATGAAATCCGATGGCTCAGTGAGGCCTGAGCAATGACATTTCCTCTCTCAAGATCCATTAATGTACTAAAAACATATTTAAATCAGTTGATGTGAGTACAGTGGTTCAATATTAACGGTGGTTTAATATTCATAAAGAAGCGTTATGAATCTTTTGTGTCGAATCATGATTTGGATCACGTGTCAAACCGCCAAACTGCTGAAATCACGTGACTTTGGCGCTCCGAACTGCTGATTCATAACGCTCCGAAGCTTCCTGAAGCAGTGTTTTGAAATCGGCCATCACTAAATAAGTCGTTATTTTGTTTTTTTGGCGCACCAAAAATATTCTCGTGGCTTTATAATATTAATATTGAACCACTGTACTCACATGAACTGATTTAAATATGTTTTTAGTACATTAATGGATCTTGAGAGAGGAAATGTCATTGCTCAGGCCTCACTGAGCCATCAGATTTCATCAAAAATATCTTAATTTGTGTTCTGAAGATGAACGAAGGTCTTACGGGTGTGGAACGACATGAGGGAGAGTAATTAATGACATTATTTTCATTTTTGGGTGAACTAACCTTTTAATGTGTGGAGCTAAATTTACTTTTCATTTCATTTATTTAAATTAAAAAATAAACCCTATATATTATAAATGATTATAACACTATATAGGCTCTATGTATGTAGTTTGTTGTCTCCAGTATTCAGTAGAACAATTTCCTGATGAATCTAACACAGTTCCACCTTCACGAGGGCCGAATGTCCCTCACTGAGCTGTGGACGGCTCAAGGACACACGCGTGTGCCGTATGACTGTGTGAGGTGTGTGCATGAATGCAGAGTGAGAGATAATAACTGAGGAAGAGGAGCTCAGAACACAGCAGGAGGAAGAAACTTCACTGCTTCACAGAGAACAACATTATCAGTGTCAGTGAAACTCATACTGACACAGTTCAGAGAATATCTGAATATAAAGACACTCGTGCTGTCGATAACAAGAGAACAGAGAGAGAGAGAGCTGAGTAAAAGACTCCAGCACTGATCACAGTCACAACCAGAGTCATGTGATCCGAGCGGCCTACAGTACAGCTCAAACTGCTTTATATATGAGTATACAGTACCGCAGCTGAGGAACATGCTGTTTTGTTAACGTTCCCATTAAATTATGTAAACATGAATGTTCCAAAATGATGACATAAAAGGTCAAAATTGATATTTAAAGTAAAATTTGTGACAAAACGTCAAAATTATGACATGACTAGCTAAGATTAAGACATAAAATGTTGAAATAATGTCAAAATTGACATACTAAATCGAAATTATGACATAAAAAGTCAAAATTATGACTACTAAGTTATGATTATGATATATAAGTTGAAATTGACATTCAAAGTCCAAATTATGATAAAAGTTGAAATTGCATTTAAAGTCCAAATTATGACAAAAAAAAAGTCAAAATTATGAAATACTAAATCAAAACGATGAAAAAAGTAGATAGAAATTAGGACGGTTATGATTATGACATAAGTAGAAATTATGACAAAAAATGTCAAAATTGACATGAAATGTTAAAATTATGACTAAGTTAAAATTATGACAAGACAAACTTGACATACTAAGTCAAAATGGACAAAAATTCTAAATTATGACATACTAAGTCAAAATTATGACAAAAAGACAAAATTATGACTAAGTTATAATTATGACATAAGTCGAAATTGACATTTAAAGTCGAAATTATGACAAAAAAAGTAAAAATTATGACATACTAAGTCAAAATTATGACAAAAAGTCAAAATTATGACAGAAAGTTGAAATGATGACAACTAAGTTATGACTATGACAAGTCGACAAAAAGTCAAAATTATGACATACCAAGTTGCAATTATGAAATGTCTAAATTACGGCATATTAAGTCATAATTATGACAAAAGTCGAAATTGACATTTAAAGTCGAAATTATGACAAAAAAGTAAACATAACATACTAAATCAAAATTATGACAGAAAGTTGAAATGATGACAACTAAGTTATGACTATGACAAGTCGAAATTGACAAAAAGTCAAAATTATGAAATACTAAATCAAAACGATGAAAAAAGTAGATAGAAATTATGATGGTTATGATTATGACATAAGTATAAATTATGACAAAAAATGTCAAAATTGACATGAAATGTTATGACATACCAAGTTGCAATTATGAAATGTCTAAATTACGGCATATTAAGTCATAATTATGACAAAAAGACAAAATTATGACTAAGTTATAATTATGACATAAGTCGAAATTGACATTTAAAGTCAAAATTATGACAAAAAAGTAAAAATTATAACATAAGAAGTCAAAATTATGACATACGAAGTCAAAATTATGACAGAAAGTTGAAATGATGACAACTAAGTTATGACTATGACAAGTCGACAAAAAGTCAAAATTATGACATACCAAGTTGCAATTATGAAATGTCTAAATTACGACATATTAAGTCATAATTATGACAGAAAACATCAAAATTGTGACGTTATAATTATGACATAAGTTGAAATTGCATTTAAAGTCCAAATTATGACAAAAAAAAAGTCAAAATTATGAAATACTAAATCAAAACGATGAAAAAAGTAGATAGAAATTAGGACGGTTATGATTATGACATAAGTAGAAATTATGACAAAAAATGTCAAAATTGACATGAAATGTTAAAATTATGACTAAGTTAAAATTATGACAAGACAAACTTGACATACTAAGTCAAAATGGACAAAAATTCTAAATTATGACATACGAAGTCAAAATTATGACAGAAAGTTGAAATGATGCCAATAAGTTATGACTATGACAAGTCGACAAAAAGTCAAAATTATGACATACCAAGTTGCAATTATGAAATGTCTAAATTACGACATATTAAGTCATAATTATGACAGAAAACATCAAAATTGTGACGTTATAATTATGACATAAGTTGAAATTGACATTTAATCAAATTTGACATTATGACATAAAAAGTCGAAATTATGACTAAGTTATAATTATGATGTAAAAACTGACATTCAGAGTTGAAATTATATGAAAAAGTATATGACTACTAAGTTATGATTATGACATAAAAAGTTATTTTTATGAAATTATTGTCATATTATGTCAAAGTCAATTATGTCAATTTTACCAAAGCATGATGTGGTGGAAGTGAGCTTCTGTAGCGTTGTGTTAGTAATTTAATTCAGTTTGTTTTACACACTTTTCTCATGTTTACCCGTCTCTCAGTGAACGTGTCTGAAACACTGTGTGTGACGCGAGGACACAGCGCTGCAGATTCACTGTTTGGCCCTTGAAGAGCGTGACTCCATTTCATTGGCAGCGATGGCCCTGTGCTGTCATTCATTAGTGTTAAATGTGTCTGTGCCCACAGCGGAGCGGATATATCACACACACACACACACACACTCGCTCAGCCCTTGACTCCAGGACAGAGATGACAAGCAGACCTACAGTCATTCATCATCCTGCGCTCTCTTTCTTTATCTCTATCTCTCTCTCTGTAAAGCTGCTGACTTTGAATATTCAGCTCTATATGTGCTATTTCTCTCCACACACACACACACACACACACACACACACACACACACACACACACATGCACAGCACCAATTTAAAACACTCAAAACTAATGCAAACTGTGTGAATAGGAACAGCGCACGCTACTGCGACCTTCTGACCTTGAACCAGAGGCAAAGGTCAGGTGACTTCACTCAAGTATATACTACCAACTTTATGTGGAAACAATAAGTAATGCAGTATAAGTAGTTTGGTGAGCAGCAAAGCTGGTTTGACAAAGAATGATAAAACATTCAAAACATGATAAAATGAAGAGAGGATTTTACTTTTTTACTCTATTTGCATAATTGTTAGTTCACTTTTCCACACTGAAATTAAATTGAAATTGAACTCAATTCCACACACTAACAGAACTCAATAACAGAGATTAAAATAAACCATAAAAACATATGGTGATCAATTCTTCTGTGTATTAAAGGAAATATTGTATTTTATGATGTAATATTTGTTTGTTGATCTGTTTATTTTCTGTATTATAACCGTGTCTCTCTCTCTCTCTGGCCAACACTGAGACACTGAGACACTGAGACACTGAGACAGAGAGAGAGAGAGAGAGAGTTTTGCAGGTGTTCCTCCACTCAACATCCATTTCACATCTTGACAAGCAATCAATCAAATCTGGCCGCCGGAACCCTGTGACGAGACTCCTCAAATGGACAGCTGTTACCACGGAAACCCCGGCAGCACGACGCCCAATCAGAGAGAGAAAACAATGATCTGTACGCAGGAGAGCGTGTGCCGCTGTTACCGACACGCCTTTCTTTCATGACTGATCATCTGATTGTTTGTGAAGCAGCACTTCATTAATCCACCCAGATAAAGAATATTCTGTCATGGTTTACTCACACTTTCTTTCTTCAGTTTACAGTGAAACCTGATTCAAGCAGGCCTTTCTGAATCTGAAGAGTGAAGAAACTTATGTCTGTTCCTCACATAAAACTATCATGAGTCACATAAACTGCTGTTAAGACACTTTTATGGCATTTTTGCTTTTTGGAGCTCATTAAACATTTTGCAAATGTTCTCATTGAATTTCAATATTCAAAATGTCCAGTTTTTTAAAAAGTTTTTTTTTTTTCTTGGTTATGTGAACGTTAAGATAACATTCCACTGTATCATTCTTCAAACAACAACGAACGTTCTATTAGGCAAGGCAGTTTTATTTGTATAGCACATTTCACACACGATGGTAATTCAAAGTGCTTTACATAAAGAAGAATAATAAAAACAGAACATAAGGAATAGAAATAACAGTAAAAACAGAGAATTTTGCTATCTGGATGGATGAGCAAGGAAGTTACTGGAAGAACGTTTGTTCATAACATTAAGAGAACCTTGCCAGAACGTTCTGAGAACATTATCAAAGACCCGATAACATTGAACGAAAGTTCTATTAACGTTACTGGAAGAACGTTTGTTCATAACATTGAGGGAACCTCGCCAGAACGTTCTGAGAACATTATCAAAGACCCGATAACATTGAACAAACGTTCTATTAACGTTACTGGAAGAACGTTTGTTCATAACGTTGAGGGAACCTCGCCAGAACGTTCTGAGAACATTATCAAAGACCCGATAACATTGAACAAACGTTCTATTAACGTTACTGGAAGAACGTTTGTTCATAACGTTGAGGGAACCTTGCCAGAACGTTCTGAGAACATTATCAAAGACCCGATAACATTGAATGAACGTTCTATTAACGTTACTGGAAGAACGTTTGCTCATAACGTTGAGGGAACCTTGAAAGAACGTTCTGAGAACATTATCAAAGACCCGATAACATTGAATGAACGTTCTATTAACGTTACTGGAAGAACGTTTGTTCATAACGTTGAGGGAACCTTGCCAGAACGTTCTGAGAACATTATCAAAGACCCGATAACATTGAACGAACGTTCTATTAACGTTACTGGAAGAACATTTGTTCATAACATTGAGAGAACCTTGCCAGAACGTTCTGAGAACATTATCAAAGACCCAATAACATTGAACAAATGTTCTATTAACGTTACTGGAAGAACGTTTGTTCATAACGTTGAGGGAACCTTGCCAGAACGTTCTGAGAACATTATCAAAGACCAGATAACATTGAACGAACGTTCTATTAACGTTACTGGAAGAACGTTTGTTCATAACGTTGAGGGAACCTTGCCAGAACGTTCTGAGAACATTATCAAAGACCAGATAACATTGAACGAAAGTTCTATTAACGTTACTGGAAGAACGTTTGTTCATAACGTTGAGAGAACCTTGCCAGAACGTTCTGAGAACATTATCAAAGACCCGATAACATTGAACGAACGTTCTATTAACGTTACTGGAAGAACGTTTGTTCATAACGTTGAGGGAACCTTGCCAGAACGTTCTGAGAACATTATCAAAGACCCGATAACATTGAATGAACGTTCTATTAACGTTACTGGAAGAACGTTTGTTCATAACGTTGAGGGAACCTTGCCAGAACGTTCTGAGAACATTATCAAAGACGCGATAACATTGAACAAACGTTCTATTAACGTTACTGGAAGAACGTTTGTTCATAACGTTGAGGGAACCTTGCCAGAACGTTCTGAGAACATTATTAAAGACCAGATAACATTGAACGAACGTTCTATTAACATTACTGGAAGAACGTTTGCTCATAACGTTGAGGGAACCTTGCCAGAACGTTATCTGTTATCTGGGTTGAACATGCTGCTAAACATCTGCTGCAGGTCTGAAACAACACAAGGGTGAGTAAATGATGACAGAATCTTATATTAATTATTTTTTAATTATTCTGTCAATATGAAAGTGATCGACAGAATGCCCAGTGCCGGACGGGGTTTGACGACAGACTCTGCTTTGGATCCTATAATTAGAGGAAGTATTTTCTCGTTGTCATTCTAATGACAGCTTTCCCACGGAGACGCTCGCAGCCTAATTACCCGAACCGGAAGAAGCGTTAAAGTCGTCCCAGGGCGCCGCGCTCATTGATTTAAACTCATTCCTGTGGTTTTGGCCTTAACGAACGAGCAGAATTCCCCGAGCGGCGCGTCTCTGATCGTGAAGGTGCTCTTCAGGTATTTAGTTCAAGGTGTGCCGGTGAGGCTCAGATAATGAGATTTCGCAGGTCAGAAGTGGCGTCTTCATTTCTGCTCCGCTCTCAAGAGGATTAACTGTTCGTTCTGTTCCTGCATCCCTCACTGCTCTTATAGAACTCTAGGGTTCTTGCCTCAGTTTTAAAGAGCACTTAATTCCAAAGCGACTCTATATAAGGAACAATGTCTTAAAGGTAGAGTAGGCATTTTTTTAAAGGGTTAGTTCACCCAAAAATGAAAATAATGTCATTTATTACTCATGTCGTTCCACACCTTAGTTTACCTTCAGAACACAAATTAAGATATTTTTGATGAAATCCGATGGCTCAGTGAGGACTGAGCAATGACATTTCCTCTCTCAAGATCCATTAATGTACTAAAAACATATTTAAATCAGTTCATGTGAGTACAGTGGTTCAATATTAATATTATAAAGTGACGAGAATATTTTTGGTGCGCCAAAAAAAACAAAATAACGACTGGCCGATTTTAAAATACTGCTTCAGGAAGCTTCAGAGCGTTATGAATCTTTTGTGAGTCTTTATCTGCTGTGCGCGTTCATGTGTTTTGAAGGAGGCGTGGCTTTGGAGATGCTCTGAAGGGGTGGGATCTCATGTTTTCAAAGCTAGCTTGCTATTGCTAGCCTCTGCGAAATTGCCTACCCTACCTTTAAAAGTTATCTGGTCTTTAGAACATTAGCACAGTCGTTAGCACAAACTTTTTTTAGTTGGATCGAGGTGTGTGAAACAAAATCAAAATTCAAAATCACGGCCAAAAAAACCCGCAAACTAAAAAAACAACCCGCGGCAAGAAAAATCCACAGGAAAATTGGCAACACTGGTTAGATGGTCATCTGTTTTTTAAATGTTACAACTTGTTTCAGAATGTTCAGAGAACATTCAAAAGCAACGAGAGGAATTATCAAAATGATTGTTTCTTTAACGTTCGCATATTCAAGAAAAACATTTTTAAGACATTTAAAAAAGACGTTTGTCATGCTAATACAGTGAAATGTGTGTGAAGGGTTAAGCCGTGTGTGCGAGTTGTTGAGTGTCAGTT
Source organism: Chanodichthys erythropterus (assembly GCF_024489055.1). Classification (NCBI taxonomy): domain Eukaryota; kingdom Metazoa; phylum Chordata; class Actinopteri; order Cypriniformes; family Xenocyprididae; genus Chanodichthys; species Chanodichthys erythropterus. The sequence goes on from NC_090228.1 coordinate 1,174,379, forward strand.
CTGCTCGGTCAGTGTTGTCTGTGGCAGTTATAAATGGACGCGTGAGATATTGATGGATGTGTTTCCGTGCTGTCGGCCGCTCTCATCTCCGGCTGGCTCTCGGCAGACAGCAGCGTAATGAGCTCGGGACTCATCCGTTCCCGCTGACAGCCACTGCGGCCCGTTCAGCCGGTTGGCTCGGGGTTCGCTTCTGTCTGCCCAAAAGACACACTGGCACGTCATATGTGGCTGACTGCACTTTTAGACACAAACAAACACTACACAGCTACAAAATACTCATCAGGAAAATTGGCAGCTTTTAATTATAATGCCCAGAAGAGTCTTCATCTGTCTCTGCCAAACACACACAGAATCGAGAATGTTTGTGGCGCCCTCTGTGGGACAAACAGGTGAATTACAACCATGTTTCTACTACTACATTTTCCATAACTATACAGATAAATGATCATAATAATAAGACAAAGTAGATATAAATGTCATTTCAGTCTCACAGCATACTTTCACGTTTTTAACCAAAATGTCATTTTTGAAACTGACTTTCAAAAACAGTAAACAATGTGCATAAAATGTTATAATAAATAAATAACAATATAAATATTCAGTTATACATTATTTATTTTTATATATTATTATATTTAATAGGCCTAATCGATTTCAATCAATAGTTAATAAAAATGTATATTAATTTAAAGGTAATTCGTTGAGAGTGTACAATCCATTAAAAAAGAAACTGGCTTGCAAGAACAGTAAATAATGTTCAAAAATATATTATAATAAATAAAAAAGAATATTAATATTTTAATAAGTATCATTCAGCTATACGTTATTTACTAAAGCTAAATGTAGACGAGCTTTATAGTCGGTATTGTTTGTGTGTTTCCCTCAAACGGCCACTAGAGGGCGCCGCTGCTGTATGATTCACACTCATCATTATTCATGACGCTGAACTGTTCAAATCACTGCACTGATGAATATTTCTGCCTTTGTCCATACAAGCACCCTTCAATTTTTTTTATTCGTTGCTTATTTCGAATTGCTCAGTCTGACAGCATCCCAGCTAACAAGAAAGTTCTGAAAGTTTTTTTAAAACGTTTTAAACGTTTTTTTCCTTGCTTACACGAACGTTAATGGAGCATCGCATTTTATCGTTCTTCAGACATAATGTGAACGTTACTTTTGAATGTTCTCTGAACGTTCTGAAACAAGTAGAAACATTAAACAAACGTTAGATAAAAACGTTTAAAAATGTTCCATTTTTGTATTATTTATTTATTTGTTTATTTTGTTTTTTGCTAACATTATGATAAAAATATTAAAGACTAGATAATGTTGAAAGAACGTTCTATTAATGTTACTGGAAGAACGTTCGTTCGTAACTTCTGTCATGTTCGCTGGGATGATCTTTATCAGCAGAAGCCGCAGCTCTCTCTCTCTCTCTGTTAATGAGTCTCCTGTATGCCGGGCAGCTCTCTCTGCATCACCAATCATCTGGAGCTCAAACAGGAAATGGCTGTGCGCTGTGACTTCCTGCGGCGCATGCCCTGTGATGACCTCCTGTTTAAAGCGTGTGTGCTGATAAACGCGCTCAGGATGATTTCAGTTCACACCCTCAGACTCACTAATGGAGGAGACACAGGAGAGCCAGCGTGACCCTTCACCTGAATCACACACACACAAACCCGCGCTCACACACACACGACACACTCACACAAACACACACACACTTGTACTCAACATTGCTGTCAAATCGATTAATTGCAGTTAATCGCATCTAACAAAAGTTTGTAAATATACTGTGTGTATATATGTATTCACATTTACACATTAATTATATATATATATATATATATAATATGTACACACACACACACACAAACTTGTTAGATGTGATTAATTGTGATTATCAATTTTACAGCACTAAAAAATGTATTATATTTTATATTATGTTTTATATGTATAAAATAAATAATTTTGTAGTGTGCCTTAAAAATGAGCAAAATAATACATAATCACAATAATTATCAAATATTGAGGGCACCATGTTATGAAATATCACAATTTTTGAGCACAGACTAAAAACTACATTTAAAAAGTTCAGTTTTACTGTCAGAAAAGGACATGATGTCAATGCTGAAGGAATTATATATATATATATATATATATTTATAGTTTTGTCATTCATTTTGAAAATAACAGGGATTTTTTCATGGCGGCCAGAGATGCAAACGAATGTCTAGTTTGAAGAAAAACACATTCAATAGTCACATGATGCACTAAAAAACATGAAGAAAACTGACTGACCACATAAAAGATGGACTCATGCCACAAGCTAAACACCCTGAAACTCCACCCACATTCCCCAAACATCCAATCACACGGTCCCAATGCCGTGACTGACAGCTCCTCCAGACTCTGAAATGAACCATTCAGGAACCACAGAGTTTCTAAACACACAAACAGCTGCGAATGCAACTCAACACAACCTCCCTGAACTCTGAGCGTTAAATAACCAGAGCTCACACACATCACGACACCAGAGCTCCTTCATTTCTGACGTCTAGACACCGACACACACCTGTCCGCACTGAAACAAACCACTGCATTTCATCTACGAGCTCAAATTAATGAGCCGTGAAGAGAAGTGACCACGGTAAAGAAGCTTTAGACATTCACTATAGGCCTTATAGCGCAAATGAAACCGAGATTTGAACTTTAATCTTCAGAGAGACCAAATCTAGCTTTTCATCTCAGTAACATTTTACATTCTCTCTCTTTCCTAGAGCAGCCTTGATGTTGAACTTCAGTGTAATCGGCTGCATGTCTCTCATTTCACCCTCAAAGCCACAGAGAAACTGACACTCGCTTCTCATTTCTCTCTCCGCTCTGTGCTTCAGGGCACATTAATGGTCAATGCATTACCATGGTAACGGTGAGATCTGCAGCCTGAGCGGCTCACAAAGGGTTAACGAGCATCACTGATAATGCTGTGAGGAGACCGGGGCTAGTTGTCACAGGCTTTTTGCAAATGGGGCATGTTGTCACACCATAATGTCAGTCTGCAATTCCATGACTTTGTATTGAAAAATATTTAGCTAACAGATACTCTAATTAATCGATTATATGAAATCAGATTTTGATTATGGAAAACATGCTGGAGACAACATGCATTTGTGTAATTGGATTTTTGACATGATTTTACATTATGTTTCTATACGTGAAGTTCACTCTTAAACACTGGTCTGAAATCAGCAGAAATGCTCCGGAATGGATCACATGATGTGCCTGTAAATGAAAAGACGCACATGTTTCTGTGTTAACCTCGGCGCGTTCTGAGGGGGGTGCGCGCGTTCTCGCCCACCGCACGCGGCCTGCTAATGACACGAGCGTATGCGCGGCCGCGCTCCCATCAAACACACACAGATTAATGTGATGATTAATATGATCGACAGATTATGAGCTGTTTCCACATCTTCAAAACCTCTCCTTTCACACACGCGTGTGATGTGTGCAAAACATCTCGAGCGACAATAAACATATTTATAATTATTATTATTATATTAAATTATGTTTTATGTTAAATTAAATCACCATATGCGGAACCAAATATTTTATTTTTCTCACAAGCGATCATTTTAATTAGGCCTAGCTATAGTTAGTTATAAAAATAAATAACATGATATTAATTAGCCTACAATAAACAAATAGCATATGAATAATTATCAATTTTTCCAGTGTTTGGGTCGTTTTTGTGTTACTCAGATCCTGGGTCAGATGTAAGAGTTATTTATCACGGGGTTTTTGCGCCCTCTTCAGGACAGAGCAGTGCAGCGCTGTCAAATTGGTGCATGACTTGGGTAAAAAGCAGGTTTGTGCACGTTTTATTTTATCTAAAAATTCGTTATTGTTCTGTATATCGTTTATTTTATGCAAAGCAACAAACAGAGGCGTGATGTGAGTCACCTAAACAAGTGTCGCCTGATGCATTGCATAACATTTTACAGAATATAAATCCTTAAGATGTTAAAATGTGTTCTCAGAACTGCAAACTGATTATTTACGGACAGGTTATGGAGTCAGTCACTGCATTTGTCGGCGGTCTGAAGTTATCAGTTCCCCCGCCGAACGCGAGTCATCTCCGGCACGAGATACGCTGACTGATCATTACTTCTAAAAGTTTCATTTTTACTTCTAATATATGAAAGGCAATATGTATAAAAAACGCTATAAAATATGATTGAAAATAAAGGAATTATCATGCAAACCAGTGGTTGTGTGGAGCATTTAAAAAAGGTTAGAGAATTTAAGTTAATCAGTAACATTAATTCATGTATGAAAGAAAAAAATAAGCTAATATTATAGTAAATGCTGGGTTAAATAGATAAACCCAATTCGCTGGGTAAAATGAACCCAACCTGTGTTCTGTCCTATATTTACCCAGCCCTTGGGTTGTTTTTAACCGTGTTTTTTTATGCAGTATTTTTATGCAAGTCAGGTTGCTTTCCAAAAATATCTCAATCATTTCCTGCATGTGAAAACAGTTCTGAGAGGGATTTTGTCATGCACGTCCAGGGAAAAAAGGAAAAGGAAAAGCCTGATGTTTTCCTGTGAAAGTAAAAGGCTTTTGTTGGTGATAAATAGTTCCTGTGAGGTTAAAGTGTGTCAGCGCGAGCGTGATCTGGAGCTGCTGCGCGTGATTTTCTCTCTCTCTCTCTCTCTCAGGATTCATTTCTACAGCCTAAACCAAAACAGCCTGTCCACAATATAATCCTATCTTCTTCTTCTCCTTAGTTTTCTCTATTTCCCCATTTATTTTGAATTCTGACCATTTCAAAAAAGTCTGAAAAATGCATAATTGCACAGAGCAGCTGAAATTCGAACATTTTTAAATCCTAGTGCAGTAAATTTCTATCGTTATTTTGTAAATGAATTGATTGCTTTGCAGACAAAATGTGCATGCGCATAATCTAGATCTAATTCGAATATAGATAGATTACAAAACATTTAAAATTCTAAATTGACAAAGTATAATTAAAACATAAACATACTATGAAATATCGAAACTCTTCATTTTATACACTTGTTTTGTATGAAAGGCTGTAATTGGTCTGTCTGTCGACGCAGATGATTAGAGAGTCCATAAGTTTGTCTTTTCTCACACACTCACGCGCGCGCGCCTTCAGAAGCTCTGACCAATGAGCGCGTGAGTGACGGTAAGACCGGACAGCACGGGACCGTTTCAGACACACACACACACCCGGTACCTGATGATGAACGATCACCGGAGGAGATGCAAGCTGTAGAATAGAATAGAATAGAATAGAATAGAATAGAATAGAATAGAATGTTGTGGAAATATTGATGCCAAACAAAAGCTGGTGAGTAAACGTTAATATTAATATGTTTTTGTGAGCTTTACTGTGGAATAATAATAATATTTTTTAGGCCTATAGCATTTTTTATTATCATAACAGGATGCTAAATGAAATGTTTGGGTGTAGTAACGTCTTGTGTAATTGTGTAGTCTGATAATAAATAAATATATTATCCATCTGCATCTGTTTAGAGTTTTGGCAAACGGAATCACATTCGTAAAGTTTCGCTGCTGTCTGAGGCCTGCGCGGGTCAGATGCGCGTCCACGCGTCTCTTGTACACCTGTCCGGTGAGCTCCGCGTCTCTCCCGCTGGATGTATCGAGACTTTTAAAGGGATTTGAACTCAATTAAACGGCACGATGAAGGAGAAATCGAAGACAGCGGCGAGGACGCGCCGGGAGAAGGAGAACAGCGAGTTCTACGAGCTCGCCAAAATGCTGCCGTTACCGTCCGCGATCACGTCTCAGCTGGACAAAGCGTCCATCATCCGCCTGACCAGCAGCTACCTGAAGATGCGACTGGTGTTCCCGCAAGGTCAGATCACTTCATTAACACTCATTCACTAATTAAGCACGCTGGGGTTACGCGCTGAAAAATAAAGAACCTTTAACATTCCATTCCACAGAAGATGCTTTATTTATAGTGCAAAGAAATATTATTATTATTATTAACACTAAAAAACAAAAATGATCACTGAAAGGTTCTTCTCGTCACACACCCGTTTGGAACATTTATTTTTAAGAGCGCGCAATAATTAATAATAATAAGGATTTTTTTTTCCGCCGCTATATTTCTTAGGCAAAAAGTTCATGATGTTTCAATATCATATCAGAGTCAGAGGAGGAAATGTACATAATAAATTCTTCTGTTTTCTATCAGTTTATATTTTTTATTAGGCCTAAATTATGTGTTTCTGTCTGAGAAACACGCGCTAAAAATATGAACTAGAACGAAATTACTCATTTTCTGTCACTTTAATATATATATATATATATATATATATATATATATATATATTAAAAAAGCGCTATAAACTTGACTTAAAAAACATTGAATGTGGCAGAACAAATTCTATTCTATTCTATTGATTATTACAAAGTGCATTAGGCCTAAACTATAAAACTATTTGCGCTTCAAACCACGTGTTTATAATTACGACAATATATTAAAATATTATGGTAAGAAATGCAATATCAAGCAGCATAACGAGCTAAAAATAACTGGAACATTCAATGCACAAATAAGGTGGACTGGATATATGATATATTTTGTCTTTCAAATCGATTTCAAATAATTGTTCAGATTCGAAATGAATTCGAGTTAAATTATTTTGAGTGTGTTTGAGATGATCGGAAATAAAAATTCTGTGTGTTTAAAGAAAAACAAAGCGGTTTTAATGAGAGACTCGACTTTGAATCACTTTTTTTGTATCTAATTATTTTTAAGAGTGACTGACTGTAAGTCTCGAGGCCTGAATATGATAGATAGATAGATAGATAGATAGATAGATAGATAGATAGATAGATAGATAGATAGATAGATAGATAGATAGATAGATAGATAGATAGATAGATAGATAGATAGGGCTGGTATAAGTGGTGTTTGTGAGAGGATCGAGTTGCTCTGAGGGTCGTCCTCTCGCGGTCACGAGCGTGACTGCGCACCCGCCGCGCTCATTACACCGGGGGCGCGTGCAGACCTGCTGTCTGGACAGCGCGAGCACGAGTCACTTAAGAGCAGATGAATTTATAATTGATGCTCGAGCGGGTGATTTTTTTTCTCTTCTTCTCTGAACGGGCTGAACAGTCTGCATCTGACAGAAACATAATTTTCATTTAATTAAGCAGCTTAATTTACAGCGATGCCAAGAAAAGTAACGTGAAGTGTGATAATTAAAGCAAATTGTTGTTGTTGTTTTTCAGTGTTCGTCACATCATAATGCTGTGTTTACAGTTATCCGAAGCTGTGGAGAATAAATGTTTGATCAGAGATTAAATGAAAACAAACTTTAAAAACTCATATAAACAAAAACACTTCATTTTGTTTCCTGCGGTATTTGAATATTTTTTTCTGTGTCTGTAATCTAATAAAAACAGAATATAAACGTTGCCTTTTCACCTTCATATTCATCAGCTTTGGAATAATGCAAAATAATGCAAACTGAATAAAATCCACTGAAAGCCTATAATTATAGTATTGTTATAGCCTAAAATAATATAATATCATAATAATAAAAATTATAGATTTCTTTGTGTGTGTGTGTGTGTGTGTGTTTATAGGCCTACATGTGTCATATAGTGTCGATGAAGAAATCAAAGTTCAACAATGCATTCTAATATTTTACATAATTTCTTTTCTATTCTAATTTTATTTTTAAACAATCGCATTCTTGTAAAATCTATAATAAGATGATTAATAACTTTGTCCATGTATAGCGCGCGACATTGAAAGCTCGTGAACTGTATTAACATGTCAGTCACGCGGATCCGCGCGTGTTTGCGGCTCATGTCCGTGATTTGCTTTCCTGACGGCACTGTTTGTTCACGAGCTTAGATTCACTCACACCATCGATATGATTACTGTCTCTCACACATGCACGCGCGCGCGCACACACACACACACTATAAGCCAATATATGATCATTTATCATAATAGGTTAAGTGAATGTTATTATAATAACGATACACATTATACAGTTATAGTTAATAATGATAATAATCATCATAATAAAATATTATAAAGGCTATTTTATAACAGATAGCTGAATGAAACTTCTTGAAAAAATGTGTCTTTTTCCACAAATTTTGTAGTATGGAAATTGTTTAATATCAAAGGTACACATCATAGTAATTGTGCAGTTAATTCTCATATTGTATTTTCAGAAAGTTTTGGAATATTTTTCCTCTTCCCCAAATTTGTCACTACCGAAACACAATAATTAATAATTTAATAAGAAGGGTTACATTGACCTATTAAGATTTTGTTCACATCTACCTTGTAAATATATATTTTTTGCTATTTAAAAAAAAGTTAAATCAATAACAATTACAATTTTAACAATATTTCAAGTGTAATTTATGAGATTTGTTGTTTTTTGAATCCAATCTTTCTTTGTAAAACTCATAAAGTTTATCAAACTGATTTCACAGTGAAGAATTCATTAGTTTGAATAAACATTGAATCAAACACTATAATAACATCTGAATTGATCATTCAATATGCTTTATTTTTCACAAAACATCCCATGTTTCGGTCGTGATGTACAGTTTCAGTAGTGACAGTGATGTGTTGGTAGTGACCACATCACATGACACAATTTTACTCACATACTAAAACATATTAAAACACTAATGATTTGCATAACTGTACTAAAATGTTTTTTATTTCCCCCAAATAAATGATAATGTGTTCCCTTTGATCACTACCAAAACAATGATGTCATTACCGAAACAATGACGTCACTACCGAAACAATGATGTCACTACCGAAACAATGATGTCACTACTGAAACAATGATGTCACTACCGAAACAATGATGTCACTACTGAAACAATGATGTCACTACTGAAACAATGATGTCACTACCGAAACAATGATGTCACTACTGAAACAATGATGTCACTACTGAAACAATGATGTCACTACCGAAACAATGATGTCATTACCGAAACAATGATGTCACTACTGAAACAATGATGTCACTACCGAAACAATGATGTCACTACTGAAACAATGATGTCACTACTGAAACAATGATGTCACTACCGAAACAATGATGTCACTACTGAAACAATGATGTCACTACTGAAACAATGATGTCACTACCGAAACAATGATGTCACTACCGAAACAATGATGTCACTACCAAAACAATGATGTCACTACCGAAACAATGATGTCACTACCGAAACAATGATGTCACAACCACAACAATGATGTCACTACCGAAACAATGATGTCACTACCGAAACAATGATGTCACTACCGAAACAATGATGTCACTACCGAAACAATGATGTCACTACCGAAACAATGATGTCACTACCGAAACAATGATGTCACTACCGAAACAATGATGTCACTACTGAAACAATGATGTCACTACCGAAACAATGATGTCACTACTGAAACAATGATGTCACTACTGAAACAATGATGTCACTACCGAAACAATGATGTCACTACTGAAACAATGATGTCACTACTGAAACAATGATGTCACTACCGAAACAATGATGTCACTACTGAAACAATGATGTCACTACTGAAACAATGATGTCACTACCGAAACAATGATGTCATTACCGAAACAATGATGTCACTACTGAAACAATGATGTCACTACCGAAACAATGATGTCACTACTGAAACAATGATGTCACTACTGAAACAATGATGTCACTACCGAAACAATGATGTCACTACTGAAACAATGATGTCACTACTGAAACAATGATGTCACTACCGAAACAATGATGTCACTACCGAAACAATGATGTCACTACCAAAACAATGATGTCACTACCGAAACAATGATGTCACTACCGAAACAATGATGTCACTACTGAAACAATGATGTCACTACCAAAAAACAATGATGTCACTACTGAAACAATGATGTCACTACCGAAACAATGATGTCACTACCGAAACAATGATGTCACTACCAAAAAACAATGATGTCACTACTGAAACAATGATGTCACTACCGAAACAATGATGTCACTATCGAAACAATGATGTCACTACCGAAACAATGATGTCACTACCAAAACAATGATGTCATTACCAAAACAATGATGTCACTACTGAAACAATGATGTCACTACCAAAACAATGATGTCATTACCGAAACAATGACGTCACTACCGAAACAATGATGTCACTACCGAAACAATGATGTCACTACCAAAACAATGATGTCATTACCAAAACAATGATGTCACTACCGAAACAATGATGTCACTACCAAAACAATGATGTCATTACCGAAACAATGACGTCACTACCGAAACAATGATGTCACTACCGAAACAATGATGTCACTACTGAAACAATGATGTCACTACCGAAACAATGACGTCACTACTGAAACAATGATGTCACTACCGAAACAATGATGTCACTACCGAACCTACCGAAACAATGATGTCATTACCAAAACAACTATGTCACTACTGAAACAATGATGTCACTACTGAAACAATGATGTCACTACCGAAACAATGATGTCACTACCGAACCTACCGAAACAATGATGTCACTACCAAAACGTGGTGAAGTTTCGGTAGCGATAATATCTCCTGATCAGAAATGTAGAAGTGTGTTAAAATCAGTCTCAATGACTCAAACACACACTGTTCCGGTAGTGACGTGAAAATGCATTTAAAAAATAAATTTTAAAAATAAAGTATAAAATAAATATATTTTTTAACTTTACTTTATATATATATATATATATATATATATTTGTATTTTTTTATTTTTTTGTTTTTTATTCAATATCATTTCCACAAGTTGAAATGTAGGGGTCAGGATTTGGGACACCTCCCAATTGAAAGTACCCAATAAATGATGATTTTATATATATTAATCTTACTGATATTTTAAATATTTTTGTGGGATTCAATAGATAATAGAAGGATCTTAGTAAACATCTAAAATGTGAATAATTTAAATGTGTTTTTTGCTTGAGGAACAGCAGTTTGCACCAATTCTGTAGCATGCATGTAAGTTGTCTGGAATATAAAGCAAAGTGCACAAACTGCTATATGCGTGGTTATGAATTCATCATGCAGATTGTGTATTTGTGTAGGTTTGGGGGAGGTGTGGGGTCGAGCCAGATCTATAGATAACACCACGCATGAGCTCGGATCTCATTTACTCCAGGTAATAATCAGCAAGATGCTTCAGGTAATATTAAGACTTTTTTATTATTATTATCGTCTTTAATAATTCAGAAATATTGCAGGAAATGTTTTAAATGACAACAACATTACAATGCATGCCTGGTTCTTGTTTAATGACGCTTCTTTGCAGATTGTTCTGTGCTTGTTTCTGTCATGACCCGTGTGATGTTCTCGATCTGCAGACGTTAGACGGGTTTATATTTGTAGTTGCTGCCGACGGAAAGATCATGTACATTTCTGAGACGGCGTCGGTTCATCTGGGACTCTCACAGGTGAAGAACATTCTAACACCAGCGTTTACGCGGCTCACATCTGACAGTAGAATTACAGAAGTCCTTTCACACAGGTAGAATTGACCGGAAACAGTATTTATGAATATGTTCATCCGGCCGACCATGACGAGATGGCCGCGGTTCTGACGCCACAACCGTCATACCACTCGCACTTCGTCCAAGGTAAGACACTACTGTAGAAAAACTGAAATAGCATTTTCTTGTAAAACGTACAAATTTATGGTGATATGGCAAGATGTTTTCCTTCATTTCTTTTCGACTGAAGAAAGAAAGACATGAACATCTGGGATGACATGGAGGAGAGTAAATTATCAGGACATTTTCATTCTGAAGTCAGCTCATATTTTTCTCATTTCAGAGTATGAAGTGGAGCGATCGTTCTTCTTGAGAATGAAGTGTGTTTTGGCTAAGCGTAACGCCGGGCTCACGAGTGGAGGATATAAGGTACAAACCAGAGTTTTATTTTAGTTGCATTCATATTTTTAGGTACATGCCGCATTACTAGAGCTGACCTTTGACCCTCAGGTGATCCACTGCAGCGGCTATCTGAAGATCCGGCCGCTGGGTCTGGACGCGTCTCCGTTCGACGGCTGTTATCAGAACGTGGGTCTGGTGGCGGTGGGACACACGTTACCGCCCAGCGCCGTCACCGAGATCAAACTTCACAGCAACATGTTCATGTTTCGGGCCAGTCTGGATATGAAGCTCATTTTCCTGGACTCAAGGTGGAGTGTGAGCTGTAACAGAGATAACTGATGATTAACACACACTGTGAAAAAGATTTATACAATTTTTCTCCATGCATTTCTCTTCTTCAGTAAATGTATCGTGATTTAAGAATGTTTAGATATTTGCGCTGGAAAACAAGAGTGTTCTGTGCCAATCAGGGTTTCAGAGCTGACAGGATATGAGCCACAGGACCTGATTGAGAAGACCCTGTATCATCACGTGCACAGCTGTGACAGTTTCCACCTGCGCTGCGCTCATCACCTCCGTGAGTCCAGCTGCAGCTCGACACTGATCTTCAGAGCGCAGTAATGCTGTAATGTTTAACGTGTGTGTGTGTGTGTGTGTGTGTGTGTGTGTGTAGTGCTGGTGAAAGGACAGGTCACCACTAAGTATTACCGCTTCTTGTCGAAGCACGGCGGATGGGTTTGGGTTCAGAGTTACGCCACAATCGTGCACAACAGCCGCTCGTCTCGGCCGCACTGCATCGTCAGCGTCAATTACGTCCTCACGTGAGTCCCACACACACACACACACACACAGGTTTGTTTTTCTGAAAATAAATAAATAAATAATAATAATAATATATATATTCAAAAGGTTGAGGTTGGTAAGCATTTTTTAATGTTTTGAAAGAAGTCTCTTCTGCTCACCAAGGCTGTATTTATTTGATCAAAATTGCAGTAAAAACAGTAATATTGTGAAATTATTTATTCATTTTATCCTATTTATTATATGTAATATTTACTAAATAATTTGTATTTTTAAATAATTAAATAATATTTTTATAATCAATCTTTTTTTTTATTATCATCATTATTTTTTTTTTATAATTAATTTAAAACAAATAAATAATGTTATAAATATTTTCTAATTTATAATAATTATTTAATGTTTATATTCAAAAATATTTAATATTTTGAAGATTTTAAAAATATTTTAAGCTGTATTTATTTGATCAAAAATACTTTAAACATATTGTGAAATATTATTACAATATTTTATTCACTATACCTTCTTTATTGTGTTTAATATTTAATAAATAATTAGTCATTTTTATTAAATATTATTATTATAAATATTTAATATTTTGGAGTTGGTAAGATTTTTAAATGTTTTTTAAAGACTAAATACAGTAGAAACTGTGTAATATTACAATTTGAAATAATTGTTTTTTATTATTTATAATAAATTCCATGTATAATGTATAACTTTTATTAATTATTATATTAAATAATATTTAATCAATAATAAATAAATATTTAAAAATAAATATTTATTATATTATAATAATACAGATCATATTTTAAAAATATAATTTATTCCTGATGGCGAAGCCGAATCCTCCGAAAGACTCGTCCGGGCTCTAGTGTTTGATGGTTTACAGTGCGGGTCATTCTGAGGTCATCTGAAACTACAATATCACTGAAAAACCTGCAGCTCATTATACAAACATGATAAGAGCAGAATAAAGGCTGTTGACTGTCTGTCCCGTAAGTTCAGTAGTTCAGATAGAGGCTGCGGGGTCAAAGGTGACGAACACAAAACCACAGGTGTGAAATCAATGAGAGACATTTCACAAGCGCTTCCTTTGTGTGTCAGGATTCATGTTCAGGGTTCAGAGGTGACGATCGGCCCTCTACAGCACACAGTGACATCATCATAATAACGTGTGTGTGTGTGTGTGTGTGTGTGTTTAGGGACACTGAATATAAGGGCCTGCTGCTGTCTCTGGACCAGCTGAACCCCAGTAAACCTGCGTTCCCGTACACCAACCACACCGAGCGCGAGGACAAACCTCAGGTGTCGAACGCCAGGAGTAAGATCTTGGTTTCTCCTTACTCACAGGTATCACATTCACTTCTCGCTCTCGATCACAGACGTAATGTGCGTTTTCCAGGGTTTTCATCCCTCACTCACTTCCTGTTCCGTGTGCAGCAGTTCTCGGCCTTCCAGCCGGATCGCTCGGATTCTGAGCCCGACAGCCAATGGGGCGGCAGTCCTCTGACAGACTCCGCCTCTCCGCAGCGCCTGGATCACGGCGACGCTGACCGACGCTTCCCCGAGGCGGGAGTTTCCCTGTGTTACGGTCTCTCTCAGGCTGACGTGATGCACATGGCCTCACACGCGTGTCCTCCAGCGCACGCGGCGCCGTGTGATCCGGCCGGACGTTACGGCTGGTGGGACGCCACGCGGTCTGTCCCGTCTCTTACTAAAGCGACTCAACACAACGGAGGAGAGTTCGACGGCAGAGCGTTTCCTCATGCTCACGGTGAGCCGTTTAAAAGCTGCAAATGTGTCACATGATCCTTCACAAATCACTCCACTGTGTTGATTTGCTGCTCAGGAAACATTTCTGAGCGAAAACAGCTTCATATTTCAGTGGAAAACATGATATCGATTTTAGGATTCATTTATTGAAATAAAAAATCTTTTGTAGGATTATACTTTTGAGCAAATTAATTTGTCCTTGCTGAATAAAAGTTATTTATTTATTTATTTAAAATCATTTTGACTAATTTTTTAATTTTTTTTTTTTTTAGCAGTACATCAAGTCGACTTTATTTACTTTAATACATGCTTATTGTGGCTATTCTGCAAAAAAAAAATCATAATCTTTCATCAAAACAGCTTTTAAACGTGTTAATTTGGGTAAATTGGCAAGATGGTATTGTTCCCTGGATAAAGTGATTGATATTCATATTTATATTTAAACGTTTTTCAAAATTAGCATTTATTAACAACTTTAATTGTAAACAATTACTTTAATTACTAAACTAATTACTCTAACATGCGGATAATAGACTAAAAATATAAAAACACAAAACTTCATAATCATTTATCAGTGAGTTTGAGCATGCAGATATTCATAAAAACCAATCACACACACACACACACACACACACACACACACACACACACACACACACACACAAGAAGAGCAGTGTGTGTAACACTCTTAAATTAAGTGATGATGTTTGTCAGGAAGGAGGAGGGTCGTCACTCGCTAGTTCTGCTTATTTCAGAACTCAAACACAAATCAATGGAAATATGAAGGAAAATCACTTTTATGACACTGTTCTATCAAGAACATGTGCAGGTCAAACCTCACCCCCTGAAAAGACAAAAGGAGGAAAGTAGATTTTGCATGAAGAAGATTAAGTCTATGGAAGCCCATTTTTGCCACAAAGTCATGATTATGAGATTAAAAAGTTGAAATTGACAAAATGAGAAATTATGAAGTAAAGTTGAAATCATTAAATACTAAGTCATATTTATTAGATTAAAAAAACGGAAATTATGACAAAACTTCAAAATTATGAGATAAAGTCGAAATTATGACAAAGTCATAATTATGAGATACTTAGTCAAGTATGAGATTTCAAAAATTGAAATTTATGACTAAAAAGTCGAAATTATGAGATAAATTTGAAATGATGACATACTAAATCATAATTATGAGATTAAAAAATTAAAATTGACAAAATGTTGAAATTATGAGATACCAAGTCAAAATTATGATATTAAAAATTGCAAAATGGTTGAATTATGACATCATAAAAAGTCATAATTATGGGATTAAAAAATGCAAATTATGACATAAAACATAAAAATTATTAATTATGAAATCGAAATTATGAGATACTAAGTCAATTATGAGATTAAAAAGTCAAAATAATGAGATACTAAATCATAATTGTGAGATTAAAAAACTGAAATTGACAAAATGTTGCAATTATGAGATAAAGTTGAAATACTAAGTCAATTATGAGATTAAAAAGTTAAAATTATGACAAAATTAAAATTATGAGATAAAGTCAAAATTATGACATACTAAATCAATTACAAAATTGAAATTATGAGTATAAAATTCGAAACTGACAAAAAGTCGAAATTTTCAGTCATAATTTTGACTGTTAGTTATTACAAAATTAAAAATTTAAATTATGCCAAAAATTCTAAATTATGAGATAATTGAGCAATTATGAGATAAAAAGTCAATTTTGAGATTTAAAAAACTTATTATTTACAAAAGCATGTTTTTTTTCTTATGTGGCAGAAATGGAGTTTATTATGAAATCTTTTTCCCCCCCCCAATCCTCATTACTTTGATGTGAAATCATGTAGATTTCAGACAGATCGTAGTCGCGCTGGTTACACAGTAACAAGAATCTGAAGAGAATAATGAGAACTCCAAAAAACCCCCGTAACGCTCTGAAACTGAACGATGTGTGTTTCACCGGCAGCTCACTGGGACGACGAGCGCGCGGTCAGTTCTCCGGAAGGAGGAGGAGGGTCGTCGGGTGATTCAGGAGACAGTTGCCATGACAACGGGCCGTTTCACTCGAGCCCGCGGGAGTCCGAGAGGATGGAAACCCTGATCAGAGCCAAACAGGAGCTGATTAAGGTGGAGGACAGTCAGATGAGAGATTACCCCTCTTCCGTCCTGTTTTCCTCCATGGTCTGCCGAGGGCCACCGGGACCCCGCCTCATCCTGAGCCGAGACGACGACCAGGACGGGAGAAGTCCCGCGTCTCTGTCCGGTCTGAGCAGTCCGGGGTCTGCGGGCGACTGTCGGCAGCCGCTGGACAGAGAGGCGCTGGACGGGCTGGTGCGCTCGGGTCGCCTGGAGCCTCCCGACGGAGCCGAGAGCCTGAGAGCTTTTCCCGCTCATTACGATGTGAACTCACACATGCACTTTCAGACGAGCGCCGCACACACACACAACGGCACATCGGTCATTATCAGCAACGGCAGCTGACGGGAAAAACGCTCCTCAACCTTCTCAGCTGGAGAAGAACCGATCGGCTAAAAAAAATCGATGTTAACACGGAAAAAAGAAGGAAAAATCCCTCATCACACCAGTACTGTCAAGAACGTGTGTCGGTCACATCTCAACCCGAAGAAAAGGAATAAATTTTATTCTGCATGAAGAAAATGAAGTCTCAATTCTCATTACTTTGATGCAAAACCAATTCCAGATCACTGGAACTACAGTAATGAGAATTTGATTATTATAATCATAAAATAATCCGCTTCATTTTGTTTGTGCAGAATATAATTTTTGGAAATTTGAAAAACCACGAAATGATCAACACTGTCAACTGAAATTAAGTTTTATATACAATCAATTCAATAAATCCAAAAGCGTGTGTTTACTGAAGTGTTCTCAGGCATTTATATTTGAGCTGAGCATTTGATTGGGATTTTACTGTATGACAAACTCTAACATCAGAGTGTCCTTTGCTTTGATTTCTGCAACTACGACTAGATGCATTTTTACATGCATAAAACGTGTATTTTTCAACTGAAGTCTGTCGTTCTCCGGGATAATAATGTCATGCCGGTGTTTCTGCCCTGTGACGTGAGTATCAGAGCGGCTGAGAAATTACTGCTGTCTGATGTCACGTCCAGATGTTAAACACATTGGAGAATTACTGTGTGTGTGTGTGTGTGTGTGTGTTTTGGGCCTCTCGCCACAAATGCCTCTAAGGCATTCAGATGCATTACAGCTCCAAACCTCTACACACACACTCTCACACACACTTTCATATCTCAAAGATAGTAAACATATAAACACACTGATCAATCCCATAAACAATTAAGTATTAAACTTGATCCAGCAACACACCATAACCATAATCTCCACAAGTTTAGTAATGAATTGTTCAAACATTCTTCATGACATCACAGTATGATATCCAATCAGCTAGAACCTCTCTGATATGCTCCGCCCCTTCAGCGCTGTCTGTCTCCCCTCAACCCCCCGATGGGTTTCCCGTCTCTCTGTGTTTCTTGTTGTGTCTCAGTAAGCGTGGTAATGTATTCTAGCTCAGGTCTGTCTCATGGGAAGATTAATAACTAATTACTACAGGTCACTCAAGCAGATGGGTCTCCAGAGTGTGTGTGTGTGTGTGTGTGACTGAGAGCGACAGAGAGTGTGTGTGAGTGCATATGTGTGTGTGTCTCAGTTGCGACTCTCATGAATTCATGTCTCCAATCTGAGATGTTGCACCATGTACAGGATTCTGTATCGAATGCTGCAGTGCCGTGAGCAACAGATGGCACAACTCACACACATGAGATCCTCCAATAGCAAACCACAACCATCCAATCAATTCCCCACAGACAAAATCAAGCCCCGCCCTACATTTGTTCTTGTTCCAGAAGCCGATTTACTTGGACACAATAGGAGAGGAAAGACCAGCGCAGCTTCCCTTTCATGCCGACTTTAAGAATAAAAATCATATTATCTTTCTAACTTAAGAACAAATAATAAAAAAAAAAGAATCAGCTGTCATGTTCTTCTCATTTCCAGAAACGTAAGTGGCCTAAATCAGCATTAAAAACAACAGATTCTACCCAGCTAACAGGTTACGAACAAATGTTCTTCCAGTAACATTAAAATAATGTTATCTGGGGCCAGTTGTATAAACTTAGTCACTATATTAAGACTGTGTCTTAACAACTAGTTTGACCAACTTGCAGTTAACCAAGGGGTAATCAATGTTATTTTTCCAATTCAAATGACACCAATCTACCTTTTTATGTAACAGACTTGAAAAAATTAGGACCGCTCTTCAAGAAAAACATTACTGTCTTAACTTTTAAGACTAGTCTAAGTGGTTTATGCAACCGGCCCCTGGTCTTTAATAATGATCCCTTTCAAGGGAAATCGATTGATGCTTTGGGAACGCTCTGCGTGATTGCATCGTGAAGCACATGTGAAGTGAGTCCAATGGTGTGACAAGATGTCACATGTCCCCATTTCCCCTCTGTGTCCGTTCTGCCAACCCTGCCACCTCGCATTCTTCCCGCAGTCTCCGGCAAGTTCTTATTTTAGTGTCTGCCCGGAAACATAGCAGCGCTGGGGATGCATCTGAGAAGGGATTTTAGAGCGACCAGTTTGTTCCCTGCTGGTTCGCTGCTTCAGGGCATTGGAGTGATCGCTTGGAAAGCACCAGAGGCCAGTCTCGAGAGACTGGTTCCCTTAGTAGATTATCTGACAGTGTGGAAGCTACTGCCAAATATATCTCGTTGGGTCCTGTGCACAGTCGAAAAGTTGGGGTCTCACCCACCCAGATTTATGGGGGTCCTACCCACAGTGATGGGCCCCGAGCAAGCTCTGGTTATGGAACAAGAGGTAAAAACTTTGTTGGAGAAGGGAGCCATATGTGTTCTTTCTCCCGTTTTCTACAGCCGGTATTTTATCGCTCTGAAGAAAGAAGGATGGGGGGGTTGCATCCCATTTTGGATCTGAGTCATCTAAACCAATCAGTCATGCAGCTCAAGTTTAAAATGTTAACCCTGAGACAAGTAAGGTCACAGATCTGAGGACTGGTTTGTCACGATAGATCTCAAGGATGCATACTTCCATGTAACCATCCTTCCACAACACAGGAAGTTCCTGAGGTTCACTTTTGGGGTGAAGCATACCAAAATCGAGTTCTTCCAGGGCAAGTGCACTTTAACACCCCGCACTTTCACCAAATGCACTGCACCGTTGCATCTACAGGGCATCACATGAAAATGTTGGGGTTGAGGTTAAACACCAAAAAGAGTGTACTTTCTCCAGCACAGAGGACCACTTTTCTAGGCATGGTGTTATGATGCAAGCACGTCTTTCTCCTGCATGCATCGAGTCAATCCTATCAACCGTAAACTGAATAAAGCTAGGCCAGTCACTCACTGTGAAACAGTTTCGGAGAGTGTTTGATGGCAGCAGCGTCCAACGCAATACCTTTTGACCTGTTGTATACGAGAACCCTATAGTGGTGGCTCAGGACCAGCTTATGATTATGTGGAAGAAACCCTGGTTTCTATCCCAAGGTCCCATGTTGGGAGCTCCTTGTTGTCGCAAGATGCTTCCCCTTACAGGTTGGGAAGCGATTCTAGATGGTCGCTCAACTCAAGGCCTGTGGGGACACCATCTCTCCTGGAATATCGCTTGGAAATGTTGGCTGTCCCTCAAGAATTTCCTCCCAGACCTCAGGGACCACCATGTGCTTGTCCAGTCAGACAACACATCAGTGGTCGCCTACATAAATCACCATGGGGCTCGCATCCACTTTGCAAACTGGTGCACCAAATTCTCCTGTAGTCCCAGGGAGACTGCTTAGCCTGCATCCCAGGGCACCAAAATTAGGGAGCAGACATCCTGTCGAGACAGGAGCTGAAGCCCAAGGAATGGAGGCTCAACCTGGAGGTGTTCGGCCAGGCACGAGTGGATCTGTTTGCGTCTCGAGAGATGTCTCACTCTCCACTCTGGTTCTCTCTCATGCATCCAGCTCTTCTTGGATTTGATGCTCTGGTTCAGACATGGCCGAGGCTGCGTCTGTAAACATTTCCCCTGTTTGCTTTGCTCTTAGGAGTCTTGGAGGAGTTTGCCGGGACCAGGTCCGGCTCACCTTGATCGCCCCATGATGGCCGGGTAGAGTGTGGTCATGTCTCTCCTCGACGGCTCTCCTTGGGAGATTCTGATCAAGAAGGACCTTCTGTCCCAGGCAGGCGGCTTAATACTTCACCCCCGCCCAGAACTGTGGAAACTGTGGGTTTGGCCTCAGCTCATAGATTCTGGTCTCTCAACTGAGGTTGTTGAGACCGTCCTTCACTCCAGAGTTCCCTCCACGAGAAAATTGTATGCCCTAAAGTGGAGAGTTTTCAATTCTTCATGCAATGGTTGTCAGCTGGACCCAGTTAACTGCCCTGTTGGTACAGTACTGGAGTTCCCGCAAGAGCGATACACTGCAGGGTTATCCCCGTCCACTTTAAAGTTTTATGTGCCAGCCATAGCTGCTTACCACATTCCTTTGGGTGGAATGTCTATTGGTTACACGTTTCCTCCATTGCACATTGAGTATGCACTAGGTTCCCAGCTTGGGGCTTTGGTGCTCCAAGGCCTGTCCCTGGCTCCCTTTGAGCCTACTGAAGAAGTTTCTCTAAGATATTCTCTAAGATATCACTTCTCTTAAAAGGATAGGAGATCCACAAGCTCTGCTGATTGCCTTTTCATGACTGGAATTTGCACCAGGCATGGTAAACGCGTTCCTTCACCCTAGGTCAAGGTACTTCCCTAAGTTCCCCACTAATGTGGCTATATCTATTGTGCTGCAAGCCTTCTGTCCTCCTCCCTTCAGGAATTCAGACCTGGAACGTAATATTAATCTGCTGTGCCCAGTTCAGACGTTAGATGCTTATGTTCACAGAGCTGCCCTGTGGCGTAAGCTTGAACAATTGTTCACCTGATTGGGTCTCCTAGCAAAGCGTCCTCAGCATCTAAGCAGAGGATGAGCAAGTGGATAGTCGAGGCTATCTCTCTTGCTTATGAGTCTGATGTCAGTCCGAGCCCACTCTCCTAGAAGTATGGCTGCCTCTAAGGCTCTCTTGTCAGGAGTTTCTCTTCCAGATGTTTGTGATGCGGCAGGCTGCTCCTCACCGCACACATTCGTGAGGTTCTACGACCTGGACATGAGCTCTACACCACGTGCTCATGTGCTCTTGTTCCAGTCCTAGTAGATTTCACACTAGACAAGCACTTGTCATTATGAAGGCATGGGTATAAACGTTCCCACAGAATCAATCAACACAACCAAAGTGTTCCCTTGAAAGGGAACGCCTCTGTTACAACTGTAACCCTGGTTCCCTGAAGAGGGAACGAGACGCTGCGTCACCCCGCCATACTTCCGCCGTGCTTGTTGTCATTAGAAGCTAGCGCTGCACTGTTTGGGCATGATCTATAGTTTCTTGTTTGTCACCCGGTTCTGACGTCACACCATTGGACTAATTTCACATCACGCAGAGCGTTCCCACAGCATCAAACGATGCAGTGTCTTGCTCCCTCTTCAGGGAACCAAGGTTACAGCTGTAACAGAGGCATCTAACGTTTTTGTAATGTTTTTACTTGTTTCAGAATGTTCAGAGAACATTCAAAAGTAACATTCCCATAATGTTTAAAAAAAAATGATGAAATGGAATGTTTTCTTAACATTCACATAACCAAGAAAAAAACATTTTTTAAACATTGGATGTTTCGGATGTTTAGCGAACATTCAGGAACTTAATGAAAATGTTAGCAAAATGTTCTTAAAACATATTCTTTTAAACAGGTTTCCATCACACACACACACACACACACAGGAAGTGATGCAGATGTCTGTTGGGAATCCAACTGCTCAATATCTAATTGAGACATTCCATGAGCGCGGAGCAGAACGAGGCATCTGATGAACATTAACCTGATCTCCATGCCTGTGTGTCTGTGAACACTGAACTGATGCTATATTTTTACCTTAACAGATAAACGTGTGTGTGTGTGTGTGTGTGTGTGTGTGTGTGTGTGTGTGTGTGTGTGTTACTGCCTCCCGGCCTGGTTGATTTATGAGCTTTCAAAGTTCTGTAAGCTTCAACCACCAGCTGCAATTCAGATGGTGAAGAACTGAACACACACACACACACATATATTTGCTCACATTAGCTTGTCTTGACTCTGAATCACGCACAGAGTTGTGGGGGTGTGGATGGGCGTTTCTGATGCCTCGTTAAGTGGCCGTTCTGAAACAGACCATTAACCCTCCACAGCCCTGTGAAAGTTCAGCAGTCAAAAAGAGTGATGTGTGATCGATTCATGCAGTGAATCAGGTGTGAGTTTACCCAGATAACAGGGAACGTTGTGGCAAGGTTCTTCCAGTAACGTTAATAGAACATTCGTTCAAAGTTATCTAAGGTTCTCAAAACATCATTTATACACCCTTTCATCCCCCTGAAAATGTTTAGTATAAAACAAATCAGAGATTAAACTATTTGCATAATCATGCTTTCATTAGCATAACCACAATCACACAGAGGAAATATTAGTCATTACCAAAATCCTCTGTGAATATGTATAAATCCTGCTGATATGTAAATAAAACACACAAAACACAATTAATTCTGAAGCACATTTGTTGTGTGCGTGCGTTTTTTTAAATTTATCAAAACATGTAAATATGACTTATTCAAAACAGATTCACCAATGTAATGGGTCTGGAGGGAAAAGCCAATATCTTATTATTAAATGAACATTAATCTGAGTGCATGTATCCATCATAAACAGATCAAATACAGCAGTGAAACGGCGCCCTCTGCTGCCCACAGAATGGCATAAACACCATTGACACCATCCTCCTAAATCTAGCTATTTAAAGGGACAGTGCACCCAAAGATGAGCACTTACCTTCAACCTGTAAGAATTTCTTTCTTCTGCTGAACACAGAAGAAGATATTTTGAAGAATGTGGGTAACCAAACAGTCTTCCATAGTATGAAAAAAAAAAAAAAACTATGGAAGTCAATGGGGCCAATCAACTGGGAACATGATCCCAGATGTGCTGAACACTTTCAACAGCAGAAAATATGCTCTTGCTCCCTCTAGTGACCGATCACATACTAACACTCATTTTTGTACAGGTTCATCTAACAATCTAGCCAGCTAAATGTCCATTAGGTGAATGTTTAGGGAACATTCCATTTTGTACTTTTTCAATCATTAAGAAACATTACCTGAGAATTTTCTCTAAACTTTCCAAAACAAGTAAGCAACATTTAAAAAAACGTTAGAAGAACATCCAACTGAAAGGTTTCAGGGGAAAAAAACAATGTATAGATAATGTTTTTGTGCTAATGTTCCGAGAAGACCGGACAACTTTGAACAAACGTTCTATTAACGTTACTGGAAAAACGTTTGCCAGAACGTTCCCTGTTCGCTTGGATGGAGAACGGACAGAGACGTGGCAAAGAAGTTACAGAAGTTCCCACAGTCACACAACATCTCTAACAGTGTTAAATCACACACTCTCCAAAAACACCTACACACACTCTCACACACACACACACACACACACACACACACACTTTCTGCGAGAGTCTGACCAAAGACTGCAGTTCACAAACACACAGATTCATAACAGTCACCAAAAACACTATTGTTTTTAACAAACTATTAAAAACAAAATAATTATTAGATGAAAAACCTGAATGAATGTAAACATCTATAAACAAACACAAACAGAATCGAGCATAGTGAACATGAATACACATGACCCGGTCAAACTCAGCTCTGATTGGTCATGGTGTGAATCTACACAGATCCTTAATGGACACAATAACACTCCAATTAACACTTGCACACACACACTCCAGTATATTCCCATAACAACACCTCAATGCACACACACACACACACACACACACTTCACACACTCCAGTATATTCCCATAACAACACCTCAATGCACACACACACACACACACACACACACACACACACACACTTCACACACTCCAGTATATTCCCATAACAACACCTCAATGCACACACACACACACACACACACACTTCACACACTCCAGTATATTCCCATAACAACACCTCAATGCACACACACACACACACACACACACACACACACACACACTTCACACACTCCAGTATATTCCCATAGCAACACCTCAATGCACACGCACACACACACACACACACACACACACACACACACACACACACACACTCCAGTATATTCCCATAACAACACCTCAATGCACGCACACACACACACACACACACACACACACACACACACACACTCCAGTATATTCCCTTAACTTTCTATTCATCAAAGAATCCTGAAAAATAAAATATATCATGATTTCCACAAAAATATGATTGTTTTCAACATTGATAATAATCATAAATGTTTCTTGAGCATCAAATCATCATATTAGAATGATTTCTGAAGGATCATGTGACACTGAAGACTGGAGTAATGATGCTGAAAATTCAGCTTTGATCACAGGATATAAATTATATTTTAAAATATATTCACATAGAAAACAGATATTTTACATTGGAATAATATTTTACTATTTTTACTGTATTTTTGATGAACGTTGGTGATCATAAGGGGCTTCAAAATCATTTAAAAATCTTACTAATCCCAACTTTAGAATGGGTACACGTGTACACACACACACACACACAAAAGTGAGCTACATTATACTTTATACTATATAAATGTATCTTGTCAGTGTTGTGTGATGTGTGAGAGGAGTCAGTGTGTCTGGGAAAGCAGCAGTAAAACGCTGAAACGCTTCATTACGCGTTCAGACTTCAACACGTCCATGTGACGCCTGTGTGGGTCACGACCCCGACTCTCTCCATCTACAGTCAAACTCTGCTGATGATGAACAACATGGTGAAACATCTGTCCAAAAAACTTTCAGTAAAGGAAAAACTCCAGCTAACAGGGAACGTTGTAGAAATGTTCTCTCAATGTTCCAGTAATGTTAATAAAACTTTCATTCAATGTTATCTATAATGTTCTCAGAACGTTGCGGCAAGGTTCTCTCAACGTTATGAACAAACATTCTTAATAACGCGTTCATTTAAAGTCATCTGGTCTTTAATAATGTTCTCAGAACATTAGCACCATTATTAAGCATCATTATTACACATCACGTTTTTCTGAAATGTTACATTTTTTTAAAATGTAACTAGTTTCAGAACATTCCGAGAACATTCAAATGTAACATTCACATGGAATTTTCACTTAACATTTGCAAAACATTCTTAATTCGCTGGACTTTTATAAAGTCTTCATCCCTCACAGCCAGATTCAGATTAGTTTTAATGCATTTACAAATAATATTAAATGAACCATAAAATTCACACTTCATTCACTCTTATTTAGTCTCACGTTACAAATGAAACGTTTTATGGCAACACTGCGATTCAAAGAATGATCAGAAACAAAGCTTTGAATATTTAGATATTTATTTCAAGGAAATAAGTTACAGTTGGAATTCAGAATAATTTATTATAAATACTAAAAAATAAAATTCAATTCTTTTTATATACTGTACATATTTACATACTTTGACTAAATAAAGTGAATCAGAATTTGCAGTCCATATAAATAAAGATGTGTTCAGTTGAGTTCTTTCTCATCCTCTTCATCTTCATCATCATCATCATCATCAGTGTCTGAGTCCTCATACAGGCAGATCGTGGCCTGAACCGGATAGTTTCGCAGGAGAATCTCCGCGTCCTGGTACAAGTAATCGAAACACTGGGATTTGGGCCAGAACAACCTGCAGAAATAAAGTTGAAAGGGTGAGTTCAGATCTGAGGAGACGCAGGAGATCATCTCAACACGATTACACTCAGATCAAATGCTTACTTCACAGGGTGTGTGATGGTGGACACTTTAAAGTGTTGCTGGTCAGCGGACGGTCTTTCATAAGGCTGTTGAATAAAGAGAGAGTAATTTAACATCTGCTCATGAGTTAGTCTGAGGGTTCAGTGTTATGAAGTGATCTCATTCTGTACCTTAAGAGCGGCAGTTCTGCGTCCATGACTGGGTTTACTGACCCAAGGTCTCCAGGGCTTCACTTCAGCGCTTAATCCGTGTGTCAGAGTGATTTCCTCCATGATGTTTCCGGTCAGAATGATGTTCAGACTGAAGTCTCGAGCCCTTATATATACCCGCACGCGCGCTCGTGCCAAACGGTGCGTTCACGCCTCGCGTCTGACACGCGCGATGGTGAAGGTGTGATGTCACACTCCCGCCAACACATGGCGAGTTGACAAGAAAACTGGGGCCGTATTCACAAAACATTTTATATTACCACTAAGAGTTCTCCTAAATAGAAGTAAAAGTTCTTAGCTAAGAGTTTTCTCTTAAAACCTATTCACAGAGCTGCTGAGACAAACTTTTACTAAGGAATAGACTGAAGTCTTAAGCTAAGAGTAAGGGCGGAGTTGACCTTGTTGCTATGGAGTAAACCACAAGTGATTGGCTGATGGGGGAGGAGTCAGTGATTTAATCATAGAAATATTGTAGAATGAAAAATAAAGGTTTTAAAATACAAATGTTGCCCTATTCAAATTTTTTTTTTTAAATAAAAAAGTCAAAATAAAATGTTGCCATTGTTGCCATAAAGGTTTTAAAATAGGCTAAGTGTCACTAATTAAACTAGTATATAAAGTTAATTGTAAAATTTAATTTGTTAAAGATTTTTTTTTTTTTGGTGTCTATAAATCTATAAATCATAATGTATTGCATTTATAAAGAAAAAGTTCAGCACCCAAGGCTCAATCGCTATTGCCTCAATGGTGTACAGTGTCTTTGGGTGGATTAGGACTGTTTGTGATTTGGTCTTAGAGACTTAGGAGTCCTCTTGACTACTTCTAACTTCTCACAGACTTAGAAGCTAGTTTTAGCGCTAAAATGCTTTGTGAAATACTCTTAGAGCAAAAAATTAGGACTCCTAAAATTATGACTGACACACCCATTATTTTTAAGAGTTTCTCCTAAATCGGCAAGTTAGGAGCTACTTTTAGCCTTAAGATGTTTTGTGAATACGGCCCCTGATTCTTTAATGACTTGTGCTTGTCTCGTGTGTTTACGCACAGAAAATACTGAAAAATATGATAAATATTTCATTCTTTCACATGTAAGCGCTTTTAATTAATTCGGGTGGGTAATATTTATTTATAAAATGTGAGAACTCTCTGTTATTTTATGTTTTTATACATTATTTAATACGATCAATAACGGCACAATAGATTTCTGTAGGGTTTGTGCGCTTGTAATGATTGCGTAACTTCCGTGTATATATATCATGAAATGTTTAGTTTGATAGTTTGACGTTTTTTTAAAATGTTAACAGGTTTCATAATGTTTAGAGAACATTCAAAACTAATATTTCTATTTCTCTTTCCCTTTACGTTCAAGAAAAACGTTTTTAAAACGTTCAGGGAACATTCCCTTTCAGCTTAGCAAAACTGTCAGCTGTGATTGCGCATTTACTAATATGATGATTTGGTGATAATTAGAGGCTTTAGTTTAATCATATGTGGAGATCCAAAAGGTGTGAAATCCAAACCATTTGCTCTCAAACACAAACACAAACATGGCGCGTGCCGATCTGTGGCGCGCGCGCGCTCCTGCTGAGACTCGCGCGAGTTCATGAACTTTATTCTCCAGTTCAAGAGAGACAAACGCTCGAAATAAACATCACAGACACACAGATGAGAAGCTGGAGACGCTTACCTGTGCTGCAGTCTGACTGTCCTGCTGTGTTCTTGTGATTAATAGTGCTTTATTAGAGCTTTCTGAGGATAGAAAGCAAAGTTTAAACGCTAAAAGAGAACAAACACATCTAACTACAGAGGCGCTCGAGTGTGTTTGGTTTGACCTGGTGAAGTCATTCTCTTTTTTATGAAGGCAGATTCACCAATATTAGCGGCATCTGTTGTCTTTCACATTACAATCAGTCATCAATCAAATATCAAATCAAATCAATCCACTAGAGGACACTCTTACACTGAAATACTGAGATGTGTGCGAGTCTTTTTCATTCTACATTCACAACAACATATTTAACATCGATTTAGCCAAAAATGTGTGTGTGGAAACATCTATTTTATACTTAGCACACAATCAAAACAAGTGTGTGAGATTTTACTAGTTTAAAGGGTTAGTTCACACAAAATTATACATTCTGTCATTAATTACTCATTCTCATGTCGTTCCACACCCGTAAGACCTTCAGAACACAAATTAAGATATTTTTGATGAAATCCGATGGCTCAGTGAGGCCTGAGCAATGACATTTCCTCTCTCAAGATCCATTAAAGTACTAAAAACATATTTAAATCAGTTCATGTGAGTACACTGGTTCAATATTAATATTATAAAGCCACGAGAATATTTTTGGTGCGCCAAAAAAACAAAATAACGACTTATTTAGTGATGGCCGATTTCAAAACACTGCTTCAGGAAGCTTCGGAGCGTTACGAATCATGACTTGGATCATGTGTCAAACCGCCAAAATGGCTGAAATCACGTGACTTTGGCGCTCCGAACCACTGATTCGACACAAAAGATTCGTAACGCACTGAAGCAGTGTTTTTAAATATGTTTTTAGTACATTAATGGATCTTGAGAGAGGAAATGTCATTGCTCAGGCCTCACTGAGCCATCGGATTTCCTCAAAAATATCTTAATTTGTGTTCTGAAGATGAACGAAGGTCTTACGGGTGTGGAACGACACGAGGGAGAGTAATTGATGACAGAATTTTCATTTTTGAGTGGCAAAAATTTTAAGGGCAAACACACTCTTACAGCGAGGTCACAGATTGAAGAGTTTCTCTTGTATTAATAATCCTCCTGCAGAACAGGAATATTCTGACGCACAGGAAATTAAATCTGCTGAAGAAAGGATGATGTGCTGAACGACCTTCTGCTGTTTTCTCTTGTTGTTCCTCACATGAGACACAGAAGACGTTAGATGTATGAAAAGAGCAGCATGAAGAATCTGCTGAAGTGATTTTTAGAGCATCAGGTGTATTAAAGACAGATCAAAGACCCGTGTGTGTGTGTGTGTGTGTGTGTGTGTGTGTGTGTGTGTGAGTGAGCTCTGGACAGTCAGTTTGACAACAGATGTCTGTGTGAAATCTAATGACACTCTTCTCTCTCTCTCTGTCGTGTGCGGTACGATCACACACACACACACACACACACACACACACACACACACACACACACACACACACACACACACACACAGAGAGACAGGACTCGAGCTCACGCAGTGCTTCATCTGCTCTTCAACTTCATTCTTCACGGAGTCTCTGTTTAATGATCCATTTATCGTGATTTCTTCACTCATCATGATGCTTTTGGACTTCTGAAATATCTTGGACGAGTTCTGCTGAAACATGACTGAATATTCAAACCACAGTCGGTCCGCTGGAGATTATGAGTGGCATTATGAATACTATGATGACGAGGAGCCTGTGTCCTTCGAGGGACTGAGAGCAAACAGATGTGAGTATCTGCATATCATTCACTGTAGATAGATAGATAGATAGATAGATAGATAGATAGATAGATAGATAGATAGATAGACAGATAGATAGATAGACAGATAGATAGATAGATAGATAGATAGATAGATAGATAGATAGATAGATAGATAGATAGATAGATAGATAGATAGATAGATAGACAGATAGATAGATAGACAGATAGATAGATAGACAGATAGATAGATGTGTGTGTTTGTATTCTAAATGATGTTTTGTTTCGTCAGACTCTATCGTGATTGGCTTCTGGGTCGGACTGGCTGTGTTTGTCATCTTTATGTTCTTTGTTTTGACCCTGATTACTAAAACTGGAGCTCCACATCCAGAGTGAGTAAAACACACACACACACACACACACACACACACACACACACACACACACACACACACACACACACACACACACACACACACACACACACACTCTCAATTTGCTATATTAATATATTTATATGAATGAATTGTAAACAGCAGCTGAACCCCTCAGATGTCCCTGTAACTCAGCCGGCGTTCACACACTCTCAGTAACACACAGCCTTTGTTCAGATTTATTATTGTAGATGAAGCTTCAAGTGCGTCTCCATAGAAACAGCCAGTGTTGATGAGACTGATTAAAGTCAGTCTGTAATCACATATTCAGATGAGCAGAAACACTTGAGCTGCTGCTTATATTAGTCAATCAGTCTGATTGAATTAGTCATTAGTGTGCTGTTCACCTCATTCATGCATCAGACACAGCAGATTTAATAAGCTTATTACAGTTAGCTAAAACTATTAAAAATAAAGCTGAAATAAAATAAAATATTAATATTAGTTTAGCTAAACGAAATTAGTTGTTGCTTTGGCAATAAACTGAAATAAGTTGAAGCATTAAAATTATTAACTGGAAAAAAATAAACATAAAACTGAAATAAAAATAGATTAAACTAAAAATTTAACACAAAAATAAATTAAAATATAAAAAAATAAATTCTAATTCCAAATATTAATAAAACTATAATGAAATTAAAATAAAAACACAGGATTTAATTTTATAATTATAAATATAATTATTAAATATAATAAATAATTTAAATATAATTTGTTATACATTTATAAAAAAATAAATAAAAAACTTTTTATATTAATTTATATTTTATTGATTTCAACATTTTTTATATAAAAATATACATTTGTTTTTTTATATATATATATAATTTAAAAATGTAGATAAATTAAAAATTAAATATAAAACTTATGCCAAAATGGGAAATATTTCTCAGCAAGGACCAAGTTTGGCAAAGAAAAAAATTGTTTGATTAATTATTACAATATCTTTTTGTTGTTGTTGTTGTTACAGGGTTGTATGGTTGAGAATACACTTGTGTAAAAAAATGAGAAAATGCAACAATATTATTTAATAGTTACAAATTTGTCCAAAAAACTTTCTCTGTCTTTCTCTACAGGATCCCTGACCCGAGAGAAAAGCATCATGGTCTAGGTGACTGTGTGCTGGAGGTCGGCGGCTCTCAGGCCTTTTCTCTCCCGCCGCTGCCGGACGAATCACGTTCCCTCTTTCACTTCTACATCCACGAGGAGGAACAAGCCAAAGCTGTGATTGGCAGAGGGAGGCGTTGTGGGCGGGCCGCTGCTGGACTCCGCCTCCAGGGGACGACAGACGAAGACGAGCACTTCCTGTCCAACTTCAACATTCCAAACTTTGTGAACTCTGAGCAGAGCTCCAGCGTCGACGACTTACTGCTGTGTGAGCCGCCAATCATCACAGGCAGCCAATCACCTGTGCCGAAGAGCTTAGAGCCCGCCCACCCTTCTTATGATGTCATCCAGTATTAACACACAGATCAGTCAGACTCATTATTCAGGGGGACATCTGCAGTGTGGACAGCGGTCAGTGATTTTCAAGAGACGATCCTTTCACTGCAGTGCTGAGAACTCTGTGATGACAGTGTAGCTCTGATAAACAACAACCAAGAAGTGTGTGTCTGTGTGTGTTCCTTTGAGTCTTTATGAATGTGTGTGAGAGTGAGTGTGTGTGTGTGCATGAGCGAGTGTGAGTGTGTGTTTATAAATGTGTGTGCGAGTGTGTGTGTGCATGAGCGAGTGTGTGTTTGTAAGTGTGTGTGCGTGCGAGTGTGTTTGCGATGTGTCTGCGAGTAAGTGTGTGTGTGAATGAGTGTTTCTGTGTGCGTGTGAATGTGTTTTTAAGCGTGTGCGCGAATGAGTGTGTGCATGTTTGAGTGTAAGAGTGTGTGTGTGAGAGAGTGAGTGTGCGCGAGTGTGTGTGTGTGAGTGCATGAGCGAGTGTGTGTGTGTGTTTGTAAGTGTGTGCGAGTGTGTGTGTGTAAGTGTGTGTGTGCATGAGCGAGTGTGTGTGTGTGTTTGTAAGTGTGTGCGAGTGTGTGTGTGTAAGTGTTTGTGTGCATGAGCGAGTGTGTGTGTGTGTTTGCAAGTGTGTGTGTGAGTGTGTGTGTGTGTAAGTGTGTATGCATGCAAGTGTGAGTGTGTGTTTGTAAGTGTGTGTGCGAGTGTGTGTGTGTTGAGTGCATGAGCGAGTGTGTGTGTGTGTTTGTAAGTGTGTGTGCGAGTGTGTGTGTGTGTAAGTGTTTGTGTGCATGAGCGAGTGTGAGTGTGTGTTTGTAAGTGTGTGTGCGAGTGTGTGTGTGTGTAAGTGTGTATGCATGCGAGTGTGAGTGTGTGTTTGTAAGTGTGTGTGCGAGTGTGTGTGTGTGTAAGTGTGTGTGCGTGCGAGTGTGAGTGTGTGTTTGTAAGTGTGTGTGTGAGTGTGTGTGTGTTTTAGTGTGTATGCATGCAAGTGTGAGTGTGTGTTTGTAAGTGTGTGTGCGAGTGTGTGTGTGTGTAAGTGTGTATGCATGCGAGTGTGAGTGTGTGTTTGTAAGTGTGTGTGCGAGTGTGTGTGTGTGTAAGTGTGTGTGTGCATGAGCGAGTGTGAGTGTGTGTTTGTAAGTGTGTGCGAGTGTGTGTGTGTGTAAGTGTTTGTGTGCATGAGCGAGTGTGTGTGTGTGTGTTTGCAAGTGTGTGTGTGAGTGTGTGTGTGTGTAAGTGTGTATGCATGCAAGTGTGAGTGTGTGTTTGTAAGTGTGTGTGCGAGTGTGTGTG